>NC_133622.1:5642766-5942766 GCF_048593235.1 Sminthopsis crassicaudata | reverse complement strand
TATTTATAAGATGAAGAGTTAGGACCAATAGCTACTATCTATAGCTCTAAGAGATCTTTAGGAATAGCATCTCATTTGATCCTCATATAAGAATCTTTGAAGGTAGATGCTACTATTGTAAAGATGAGGAAATTGAGGCAGACAGCAGTATGCTATTGTTATTGACTTGCCCAAGTTCACACGGACAAGAAATATCTGAGGATGAAATTGAACTCCCGACTCCCAGTCTAACACTAGACTAAATAATTGTAAAGTCCTTCCAGGTCTGGAGAAAGGTGGAAATAGGCAACGTCTTCCTTCCTAGAACAACATTTAAGAAAAGAAACAAAATCTCTTGATAGCATCTTTCTTAAGAGCAAGGACCATTTAGGATTATTTTTTATCTTTTTATTCTTCGAATTTTTCATATAATAGGTATTTGATAAACACTTGTTGAATATTGAATCCTCAACTTCTGAATATTATTAAAGCAGTGTACAACTATTGATTTCAGTGGAGAATATTCTCTATAAAGGATGAGAATCAGTAATTCGAGTAGACAAATATGCCCAAACATGTACTGATTTGGAGCAAAGACTCAAATGGTGTGTGTGTGTGGGGGGGTGTAAGTGTATGTGTGTATTGTATATATGTTGATGTGTGTATTGTGTGTGTGAGGTATTAGAAGTCAAGATTTTGTGGAGTTATCTGTAATGAATTCCCAGACTCAAACTTGTCTTTAAGTCAAGGGGAATAGCTTTATTGGGACACTTAGCAAACTCCAAAAGTCCAATTAGCAAGAACTCCAATTAACAAGGGGGAAGGTGGGAATTTTTATGAGAAAGGACTCAAAGCAAGATGGGCTTGCCTCAGAGAATAATAATCTTGGTGGTTGACTTCTATAGCTTGGCTTCCTGATCACATACAGTAACCCTGGGCTCAAGATAATCCCATCAAGGCAAGAAATTCAACAAAGACTCCCTTAGGGCCACAGAGGCCCAGTTAGGGACCAGATAATCCTGTCCATGGCCCGCCCTAGGGCCCACTTAGACACAGGGTAGATACCAGGGACCCGGTCTTTTGCTGGGTCTTAATCACTTGTATATATATATATATATATATTTACACATACAAACATATATATATATATATATTTACACATACAAACATATATATATATATATTTACACATACAAACATATACTCTCTCTCTCTCTCTCTATATATATATATATATATAGAGAGAGAGAGAGTATATGTTTGTATGTGTAAATATATATATATATATATATATATACTATATATATATACTATCCACACATACGTACCCAAGAACATATAGAGTGAAAACAAGTTCTGCAAGTGTTCACCTGTGTGTGTTATGTAAATAAACATACAGAAAGACAAATTTAATTGAGACTTATTTTTAACAAAATTAGGCAAACCAGGTCCCCCAAAGCTAGTTATGTCTCCTTATCAAGTCCTCAGCATAGCTCTGAGATGGTCCTGGGGTCCTGTGGTACTATTGGTTTGATTTGGGTGTGTTCTCTCTCCAAATCATTCACATTAGTTAGTATTTTCCTTATATGATTAATGTTCTTTAGTGATTAATTTTCCAGTATCATAAAACCAATGGACATCAATTACTTTTAAAAAATATATTGCATTTCCCCCCATATGCATATTAAAACAATTTTCAACATCTGTTTTTTCTTAATTTTTCTGTTTCAAATTCGATTCCTCCCTTCTTTCTTCCCTCCACCCTCTCTGAGATAGAAAGCAATCAGATAAAGGTTATACATGTGCAATCATGTAAAACATTTCCATATTAGTCATTACATCAATTAACTTTTACAGAGAACTATTTTTTGAGAAGATATCACAGGAACAGAAATACAAACACTTCCCCTCAACATTCTCCCCTCTACCACCTCTGGCCCTTAGAATGGTGGACTCTAACTTAAAGCATTTGCCCAGCCAAGTTAGTCAATAATCTTTTAAATCAGGTGTCTACTATGTGCTGTGCCCCATGTTAAGCTCTGAAGAGAAAGAGAGAGAGAGATAGGGAGGGAGAGGGAGAGAGAGAGAAGAAAGAAAGAGAGAGGGAGACAGGGGAAAGAAAGAAAGAGAGAGGGAGACAGAGGGGAAAGAAAGAAAGAGAGAGGGAAAAGAAAAAAAGAAAGAGAAAAGAAAGAAAGAGAGGGAGACGGGGGAAAGAAGAGAAAAAAGAAAGAGAGGAGACAGAGAAGGGGAAAAAAGAAAGAGGGAGACAAAGAGAGAGGGGGGGGAAAGAAAGAGGGAGACAGAGGGGAAAGAGAGAGAGAGGAAAGAAAGAGAGGGGAAGAAAAAAGAGAAGAAAGAAAGAAAACCAGAGAGAGGGGAAAGAAAAACAGAGAGAAGAAAGAGAGGAGAGAGAGAGGGAGGGAGGGAGGGGGAGGAGAAGAGAGGGAGAGAGAAGCAAAAGATATAGTCCTGGATAAAGTTACTCCTTATTTTTTTTTTTTTAAATTTTTTTTTTTTTTCCTGCTGACACTTTGGGTGCAGGTCATTCATGGCTGGGTCTCCCACGGGTTCCACTAGCAGACGGGGCTCCCAGACTCAGCTGGCTACAAACTCTTGCACTCCCATCCCTGGACCTCTTGACTTTCTTGACTTTTTGAAACCCCAGAATGGAAACGTCCTTCATTCTAACTCCATTGCTCTTTCCTCGGAGGCAGGAAAGAACTGACACAAGCAGGGACAGAAGTTACAGCAGGGCCAGGGACTCCCGATTTGGCAAAACCCTCAGTGGAGAGAGTAGCTTGCTGGTCTCCATTTTCTCTCCCCAGCTGGAGGCTTACATCATTGTTTGCCTCTTCCCTCAGATGCAGACAGGCAGGAAAGGAAAAGAGAGAGGCTCCATGTGGAGGTCTTGTGCATCAGTGAATCAAAGCTCCTTTTCTTCACCACAAAGTAAGCAGACAGAATACCGGACTAGAATAACGGCACATGCTCTGAAGTGGGTAGTGGGACCCTCCATTCCGTGTCATTCATGCTCCCAGAAACATACTCAGCAAAGCTCCTCCTTGCAGGGTTGGGCAGCGGGCAGAACTCGCACTGTTGATGCTCTCAGGATGAGGCTCCCATGGTCCGGTTCTCCATGACTGAGTCCAATGAAATATTTCTGTGGATTGGAGATCTCCCTGACGCTTTTATTTCCATGCATTCTGCTTGTTCCTTCTCCTTCTATACAATTCTTCTCCATCTTTTGCCATTGATCTTTCCAAAAGGATAACAAGTGCTACAGGGCTTCCTTTAGACCATCTTCCCTTTCAGAGGTGCTGGTGGGAAATTCTAACTATCCATCTGTTGCCTCATGGCTGGCCTGGCTGCTTTTCCGATTATAGATCTTCTTGACATCCCAAAAGTCTACTTTTAGCATGTACATTATTTTAAAATAAGTTGTAGCCTTTTTACGCCTACTTCTGCCTCTGCTGTCATTTGAATCACCCCACATCTTTACTTTGATTGCTCAGAGATTATACTGATTTATGTGATTGACCATATGACACCACTTTTTCCATTTTTGTTTAGAGATGTTGATTTTTAAAAATGGACCTTTGTGATAAGAATTTATAAAAAAAAAATTCCTGAAATTTCCCAAATGCAATTTTCCCTTCACTCTTCTTTCTCTTCAAATTCTGGACCAGTTAATTGTCCATCAGCAGCATCTATGTCAGATGTATGTACCAATGGACTAATTTGATAAATTGGCTGTTAAGCTCAATGTCATAGATGAACCACTATGTATTTTTCATCCATTTGTTTTTTCTTGAATGGATTGTTAGACAATTGCCTTAAAAATAGCTTTATATCTTACTGAGGAAACCCTTTAATGTTCTGGGTCTTGATGCAATTAATATATTTAATACAAAAAGGATCATCTTTGCTGTTAGCTTTGTCAAGAAATTGTGTCTGATCTTAACTTATCTTGAAAGATTTGGTTGGAGGAGGGTCAATAAGATTGTATTTTATCTATTAGGTTAAAAAAAGGGGGGGGAAGTGTCATGAAGGATACTAAGAAGGAAGGCTCCTTGTATATTAATAGTTGAAGATACATTGTGACATCTGTTTATGCATTTGTAAAGGTAATCAACCCTACCCTTATCCCCAACTATTCTGACTAGAATATTGGGGCACGTGGGTAGCTGCTGGGTCTCTACTAGTCCAGGTGGGCTTTGACTCGAGGTTCAAGGATTGGATATTTTGGGGTGACAAGAGAATCTCTCAGTCCTGGGTTACTAGCCTAGATCAGTTCCACTTATATCCTAATGCAGAGGTTCTCAAACTACGGCCTGTGGGCCAGATGTGGCCACTGAGGACATTTATGGGGCCCGCCGGGTTATGGCAAATGGGCTGAGGGGCGGAGACAGAGTGGGAGCTTTTTTTTTCACTATAGTCCGGCCTCCCACAGTCTGAGGGACAGTGAACTGGTCCCTATTTAAAAAGTTTGAGGAGCACTGTGATGTCCTCTGTCTAGAGAAGATGTGGGGAAACCCGAATACTGCCATTCTAAAGACATACACAGAGACATGTAAAAACTAAAGGCAGACCAAAATTTAGTATCAGGAACTTGGAAGTAGGATTAGGAAATTCACTATATTCACTTTAGCTTGAACTATAATTTTGCGTAAATTTTTGTTCTGAATTACTTCAGTAGGAAACTAATCCTTGATTACAGTAGGCAAGATGTATATGTATGCATATATTTAAATATTATATAGTCGTTGAATTTCTCTTCATGCTACGAAATTTTATAGAATGGAGAACATGCAAACATATTCAATGATGTCAATGGTGGTAGTCCTCCTTCCCCCCCAACCCCACCCCCAAAGATTTGATAACAAATGTTTTCTGTGACATATTTTTTCATAAATTTTCCTGGTGAAGATTTTAATCATCCTGGAAATATTAGTTAAAATTATGTCTTCAGTCACAAGCTTGGGTGTTTATATGTTATTATGACCACATTTCAGATCAACTGATTTTCAGGCTGAACTGAGCTTAAGCCAAAGTTCTGAATTAAGTTCATTAATTTAACAAATATTTATTGGAGCCTATTATATTCAACTTCCATGTCAAATACTATCAGCATTATTAAAGCATTTGCCCAACCAAGTTAGTCAATAATCTTTTAAAGACTAATAATATAATGAACTTCTGAGCTTATCGTGGAAGTAGGGAATATATACTACATACCCTCCTAGAAAGAGAACAAGGCAACCATGGGTGGTGTCAGGAGAATGGTACAGATGGTAAATACTACGCTTATTCAGGAAAAAAAGAGGAAATCTCTTCAGACTGATCAGGGAGGGTTTTGTAGAGGTCTCGAAGGATGGGTGACTTTCTTTTGCTTTAGTATCAGGAAATATTCTTACAGAGGCTGCTAGATGGATAAGTCTGGGGTTGTTGTGAGGATCAAGTGAGATAATATTTGTAAAGTCCTTAGTATAATGATTCATACATTTAGTAGGTGCTTAATAAGTGCGTGTTTCCTTTCTTCCTTCTTTGCTCTGGATGGCATCATTTGCAGAATGGGGTTATCTTTTTTAGAAAGAAGTATTGACATTACTCAAACTGTGACTACAACTCTATTTGAGGGCTTATAGCTCTTAGAACTCTGATTTTTATCTTGAATCTGATACATTTCTTAAAATAACGGTTGAACAAATTGTGGTATATGATTGTGATGGAATACCACTATGCTAAAGAAATGATGGGTTCAATAATCTTAGAATTAATTATTTTCCATGGAAAGACTTGCATGAAACAATGGAGAGGGAGATGAGCAGAACCAAGAGTACATTGTGTGTTGTTTTATTGTTTTAAGCATGATTTTGAGCAAATAAGTTATTTGAACTACTTATCAATACCCCAATTAACTAAAAAAGACATATGGAGAAAGGTGCTGTCTGCATCCAGAGAACAATTTTGTAGAACAATCTCACATTTTTGTGTCTAAGGGCAGTCATCTCAGAGTGGGGGGAATGGAAGAAAAAAGGGGAAAAAATGGACATGATAAATTTTGTTGAATATTTGAAAAGAATAGCAAGTTGTGCATAGGACATTTATAGTGTTAAGTGCAATCATCTTTTTATTGTTGTTTGTTTTATTGCATAAATTAGAAACAAAATGAATTTTTAAAAATGGGAGAATCTGAAGAACCTTCAGTATCCTCCCATCCAACCTCCTCTCTGAACCTCTAAGGCCCAGAGCAAGTTTTGTGACCGGGAGAAAGCAAAACAAGTCATTGATTGCTTGGATGCAAAACTCAGAGACTCTTTTTAGAAATTAATGCACTTGGTTTTCATGTCCCATTCCCCTCTCCGCCCGCATCTCTGGCCAGGGGCTTTTCCTTTTTATAAATGAATGAATGATAGGACATGGCCTCTTCTCTGACCCCTTTGTATTTCTTTGTTGACATGTGGCTACATGTGTTAGGGCAGGGAGGAAGCCTCAGTGCACAGTGCGCTTGGAGGCAGGGAGGCTCCCAGAGTTCAAATGTGGCCTCAGACTCCCTCCCAGCTGTGAGACCTTGGGCGGATCACTTCACCCTGTTTGCCTCAATTCCTCCTCTACAAAATGAGCTGGAAATGGCCAACGCTGCCCGTGCATCTGCCAAGAAAACCCCCAAGGGGATCGAGGAGAGTTAGACACAGCTGCTGAAAGCAAAGGCTGACCCTCAGTGCAGGCAGGAAGCCTCCTCTGGGCTCCACGAGTGTCCAAAGCTCTCCCACTAATGAAAGCATCCAGCAGCAAAGGGTGACTCACGCCCTCTGAGTCATCGCTGGAAGCCTTCCTGGCCAAAGGCATTCCAGTCTGTGACTAAGGTAGCCTGGAAAGGCCCCCGGCCGCAGGCCGCCGAACGGACAGGCGCCTGGCAACATGGCGGACCCCCCCCATCTGGACAAGCTGGGTCCGGGCTTCCTCAGCCGAGAGTCCAGAGCTGGGCCGAGCCACTCAAAGCTCCCCCCGCTCCCAGCCACCCTCTTTTCCCTGTCCTGCCTCTGTGGCCAGTAGTGTTTCTAGAGCCGGCCTGCTGTTGTGGACAGAGCCCTGGGCCTGGAGCCAGAGCGGTCTGAGTTCAAATCTCTGCAAAGACAAAGTCACTTAATCTCCATTTGCCTGAGGTTCCTCATCTGAAAATGAGGGTGATCGTTTAGCATCTGCCTCCTCCCAAGGTCGCTGTGAAGCTGGGATGAATCCCAGAGCAAGTAGCAGAGTCCCCAGCCCGGAGAAGCATTCTGCTCATGTCCTAGTTACCGTAGCCCCATATGGAACAATAAGGGTGAGGAGGGGCTGACGCTAGGATGCTAAAGTGGGGGCTGGTCTGCTCTGGCCCGGTCCTCTCCAGGAGCTCCTTGTCCCAGAGACATCATGGGCGGGACGTGTGAGGAGGTGTGTGTCTCATACACGCACAGACACATAATCACCCACACGTGTACAAACTATAGAGACATACTGTACATGTGTATAACCAGGTACAATACACATACAAGACACATTGTTCAGATGTATCATATACATACATATATGCAGATGTGGTAACTACATATGTACATGGTCATCATATATATGTGTGTGTGTATCTCAGAAATCTCAGATCTCCACTAAAAATATCAAGAATAATATCAAGGAGCCACTAGGTGGCGCAGTGGGTAGAGCACCAGCCCTGAAGTCAGGAGGACCTGAGTTCAAATCTTCTCTCAGACACTTAACACTCCTAGCTGTGTGACCCTGGGCAAGTCACTTAACCCCAATTGCCTCAGGGGGAAAAAGATATCAATATGAATGGTAACTATTATTCCTATTTCTTTGCCTCTCGACTTGTCCCACTCACTGCTTTCCCTGGTCCTCCCATATTTACAATGTTGAGATTATCTCCCAATCTCCCCTCTCCCTGTGAACTCTGTGAATAGCGCTCACATCTGTTTCCACTTCTCTCTTCCCCCCCCCCCCCACTGCCAATGCTCCAGTATGGACCCTAATTGCCTAGCACCTGCAGGCAGGTTTCAGGGTCTTAGATTTAGAGCTGGAAGATCTTAGAGGTCCCCATGTCCAACCGTCTCTTTTAAAGATGAACCAATTGAGGACAAGAATGGCTCTCTCTTCCTGTAATTGAAGCTTCAGGTCAGTGCCAGAATAACCTGGTCAGCTATTGCTCCTTTGCTCAAAGATATTCTGTGACTCCCTATTGCCTCTCCAGTAAAATTTAACTTTTTCTTCTTGACTTTCAAGTCATTTTACAACCTGGCAGCACGCTACCTTTTCCCTTAATTGGTTCATATTCCTCTCTTCAGTGTCAAATGGAACATCTCCTCTGACCCATGGCCTCACAGCTCTACTGCATTTGCTCACCTTCTTCCTTATGGGGGGAATATTCTCTATTTTCATCATTGAATTCCTTGCTGCTGTTCAGTCACTTCAGTCCTGACTCTCTGGGATGCCACTTGGGATTTTCTCAGCAAAGATACTGGAGTAGTTTGCCATTTCCTTCTCTAGTGCATTTTACAGATGAAGAAACTGAGGCACGCAGGGTTAAGGGATTGAGATTGATTTAAATTCTGGTCTTTCTGGTTCCAGACCCAACTCTCTACCTGTTGCACCACAGAGCTGCCCCTACTGAATTTCTGCTCACCTGGTTTCTGATCCAGCGCTTTCCTCGTCATTACAAATGAACGAATAGTTTGGAGCACTGCCCCAGAACATGAGGGCCCTCCTGGAAATGTTATTCAAGGCTTTCCAGACCTGAGCTGTGAACCTGTGACCCCAGGGGATGAAAGGTGCTCCTCAGAGAAGCTGATTCCTGAGGCATCATCAGGAGAACTCTGGCCCAAGTAAAAGGGAGCTCGAGCCATCTGGGAGCTGGGTTTTCTGGACTTTATTGACTAAATTCCATCTGGGGGGTTGAGCGGGCTAGGAGTGTGCAGAAGGCCGTCAGTCAGCTGGGTAATCATGCTAGTTCTGAAGCGTGCTTGCCTAAACCTGTCCAGGGACCAAGAAAACTCCCATTCACACCCGGGCAGGGCCCTAATCAGAGCCCAGCCTGGACCAAAGCCCTGCAATAGCTTCTTATCATCTCTAGGAGAAAGTCCAAGCTCCTCAGCCTGCGCTCCCAGACCCTTCCCAGTCCGACTGGAGCTTACCTTTCCGATCCTATTTAATCCCATCCCTTTTCCCCATTCACTTCCAGCTAAACTGGTTCCAGATGCTGGCTGGCCCTCCTGCCTCCCTGGCGATGGCTCCCTTTGGCCGCCTGGAAGGTAATTTCTCCTCTTCTCTACCTGCTGAAAACTCTCTTCCTTCAAGGTGGGGACCAGGAACTCCTTCGGAGCAGCTCTCCCTGCCCCTCCACATCAGAGGGGACTCTTCCCCCCAGATATCTGCCTTTGTTCCTGTCGCATTCTACTCCCAAGTATCTGCAAGTTGTTGTTGTTACTGTGGTAACAATAATGATGAAGGTTGTCATTGCGTCCCCCACACCAGGTAGGACAGCTAGGTGGAGCTGTGGACAGAGCCCAGAGTCAAGAAGAACTGAGTTTGGATGTGATCTCAGACACTTGGTGTGGCCCTGAACAAGTCCCTTAATTTCTGCCTCAGTTTCCTCATCTGTAAAATGAGGATATAAAAGCACCTGCCTTCCAGGTTGTTGTGAGAATCAGATAGATCCTAACTGCAAGAGTTTGGCACATAGTGTGTGCTCTGTACCTGTCGGCTGACTTCCTCCTCCTCCTCCTCCTCCTCCTCCTCCTCCTCCTCCTCCTCCTCCTCCTCCTCCTCCTCCTCCTCCTCCTCTTCCTCCTCCTTTTCTTCCTCCTCCTTTTCTTCCTCCTCCTTTTCTTCCTCCTCCTTTTCTTCTTCCTCCTCCTCTTCCTCCTTTTCTTCCTCCTCCTCCTCTTCCTCCTTTTCTTCCTCCTCCTCCTCTTCTTCCTTTTCTTCCTCCTCCTCCTCCTCGTCTCCATCAGCGTATTCCTCGGGCGCCAAGCTGTTTGGTTTTCTTTTTCTTTCTGCTTGCTCCTTCGCACGCCCGCTCTCCACGCTTTAGCCGCGCATACACCAGGCGCTCCCTAAATGTTTCTTTACCGGTGCGGGTCCCATAGGGACACTGCGAAGCCAGCTTTCTAAACGAACTGCATCTGGTCGATTAGGGCGGTACTCCGGGCGTCCGGCTGTCTTGCCAAGAGTAATTGGGTCGTGTCTCTCCTTTCCCGGGTTCGATTTCGAGCGGGGGAAGAGCCACCCCGGGGAAAAACAAAAATAAAGCCGGCAGCCGCTGGGCCCCGGCACTGCCGCGGCAACTGTCGCTCGGCCCTTCGGCTCCGACAATCGGAAAGGAGGAGGGGAGGGGAGGGAGGCGGGACGGGGGAGAGGACCGAGAAAGTGGAGGACGGGGGGCGGAGAGAGGACGGGGATGAGGATCGAGGGAGGGAGGGAGGGGGGCAATGAGAGAGGACGGGGAAGGGAGATGGCAGAGGAGAGGACCAGGGAACGTGGAGGACGGGGGAGGGGAGAGGAGAGGGAAGGGAGAGGACCAGGGGAGGGGAAGGAGGAAAAGGGAGAAGACCAGGGGAGGGGCAAGGACAGGAGAGAGGGATGGATGGAGTGGAGAAGGGAAGGGAGAGAAGAAGAGGAGGTGGGGGGAGAAGAGGGGGAGTCCTCTCCGAGGTTTGGGCAGTCTAGAGTCGGTGGGCTACAGGCAAAGGCAGAAAACCAAACGGGAGGCGAGAGGCCCGGCGGGGAGAGGCCGGGCAAGGCCAGCGCGTCGGGGCCCGTGGGCCGGGGAGGTCCGCCGAGCCTCGGGGCTCCAAGGCACAGGGAGGGAGGGAGGGAGGCGGCGCGCTTCCGTCGTCCGGGAGAGGGCCCTGAGCTGGGGGAGGGAGGCCGGGCCCGGCCTGGGGGGCTGCGGCTTGCTAGGAGCGGAGCCCGGGTCTGAATGGAGATCTCCCGCACAAGGACTCGACGTCGGCGGCCTTTGGGGCCAGCGGGGAAGCACTGAAGAATAGGCCCCGTGAGGAGGGCCGGAGGGGTTGGGGGAGCCCTGCCCACGGTCCTGGAAGCTCGGGAGGACGCTGGCGGGGGGTGGGGGGTCGGGCTGACCCTTTCACAGCTGGAGGAGCTGTGGCTCTCACACAGTGGGGCCGCAGACGCTGCAGTCTGGCCTCGGTTCCGCCTTCCCGCGGAAATGGCCCGACGGGCCGAGCCCGGGCTGCCCGAGGGCTGGCGGGGGCGCCGGGACAGCCCTGGGCTCGGAGAGGCAGGAGCCGACCGAGGCCGGGCCGAGGGCCCGCAGCCGCTCCAGCCGCTCCGTGCCGGCGGGCCGACGTCGGGCCGCAGGCCCGGGCATCGGCGGGCCCTCCTCCCAGAAGCTGGCGGCCAGGCCGCCGAGTCGCTCGCCCCGTCTCAGCCCTCCCGGGACGCGGAGGGGCGCTGGGCCGGGCGCTCTGGGCTCCCGCCGCCTCGCCTTCCTTCCCGCTAGGCGCTCCTCCCCCGCGCACGAAGCGCGTAAATGGGGGGCTCCCCCGGGCAGGGCGGCGAAATCTGGGAGTCCTTTCTCCGAAGACGCCGGGAAAGGCCCGAAAGTGGCAGCCGAGGAGGCTGGAATACGGGGCCCAGGACAGTTTTGAACCCATTTTCGCAGACTTCAGGTTAAGATCCCCGGGGCACCGGGCGAGGGCAGAGTCCGGCCTCCCGGCCTCCCAAGCGCCGAGTCCTCCTTCTGCTGGCTTTAAGATCGCGGGCAGCCGGGGTAAGCTCCCCGCCCCGAGGGAGAAGCTCACACGCACACACTGACACACGCACACACACACTCACACTCACATTCACATTCACACTCTCTCACACACGGCAGGCCGCTTTTCCGGGGCTCAGAATTAGGCAGGACGCAGAGATCCGAGACCCAGGCGCCCCCGGCAGCAGCGAGGCAAGGCCAGCCCAGGGGCCCGGGAAGAAAAGGGCCAGGCCCACCGGAGTTGGGGGAAAGAAGCCCGTCCCGCAGAGGGCTCGGGAGGGAGGCCTTGGACCCTCCCGCCTGTGGGGAGGCCGCGGGGCCGAGCGGGCCCAGGCAGGGCAAGCTCAGGATCCTGGGAAACTTCGGGGCTGCCCCGAACTAGAGCGCAAAGGGGGCGGCCATGTAAGGGGTGCAGAGATAACCCGGGGGCTGCTGCGCAGACACATTTGCACTGGGATTCACAGCCAAGCAGAGAGAACGCCTTTCCTGTCAGGACTGAAGGCGGGAACTGTGTGCCAAGGGCGCCCCTAGGCACGGGCCTAGGACGTGCCACGGTGAAAGTCGCTCCGCCTTGGGCCGTGTGTCCCCAGAGAGGGCGCCCCGAATGCCCCCGAGTGGTGCCAGCCCTGGATCCTACCATCTCCTCCCCCCCCCCCTTTTTTAAGCTTAAAGATGCTTATGAAAGATTGAGGGGGAAAAGATCTGCAGTTGCCTTTTAGCTCTAGAAAAATAAATAAACGAACCAAACCCCAAACCTCAGAGTTTTATGTCGGTAATAATGAGAACTTTAACATTCAAGACTTTCCTCTCTTTCCATCCCTTCTCTCCGCCCTCCCTTTTTTACAACTCACAAATGGCTGAATTTTACAATTCCAAACCTGGTGTCCGATGGGTCCTCAGTGCTGACGGTTTGATGAATATCCTGAAGTCCAAACTAGCTGGCGAATGACTGGGCTGCCTTGGAGATTCTCTCCTTTTTACTCTTCCAACCGCACAAAGCATGACTAAGTTACACCGAGCTCTGCGCTCTGACAGTTTGAAATCAAGAGAAATACATCCTTCTCTCATTAGAATATCAGGTGGGAACATTAGGATTTTTCTTATTCATATTTTTCCTCGCTGCTTTAGGATGGCAACTCGATATAAAAATAAAGGCTCTATTCATATAAAACACTTTGCAAATTGTTAAACTAACCGAAATACAGAGACTGAAACAATCAAGGAACTCATATAGCCATGTTAATTAGCTCACACTGCACATGCAGATATGTTCTACATGGCATGTTTCATTACTACATGAGCTGTTAAATGTATAAAGTAGGTACATTTGTGGGCACATTAACACACCATGAGAACTTTAACTTTTTCATTTCCTGGCTTTTATGGGCCTGGTTGGGCTGTATTTGTACGCCTTATGCAGCCATTGAACTCCCACTGACTTCTTTGGGAACCCTGCATCTGTTAGGGGTGGGCAGAAACTAAAGGGTCCAGCTCCCATTGTCCAAAGTGAAATTTTCCTCACAGACAAACCTCATGTTCTCTCCTACAGCATCCCTGGCACACAGAACCAACTGGACTCTTCATTCCACTGTAAATGCTCTTCTAGTCTCTTCTCAGTGACCAATGGAGGTTTTTTTTTTTTTTTTTCCTGGAGCCAGATGGTGAGCCCATCAGTCATATCTGGGGGATTGAATTCCTCTATTTGCCTAGGTTATTTTAGCTATTTTATCCCACCAATGTGGAAACTGAATTGAAGCTGTCTCGGTGGATTGCTTAGACTCAGAGAATTGCAGGACTAGGAAGGACCTACTGTTCTTGTCAATTCTAATACTAACATCCTGGTAAAAATAATTCCCCAACATACTATGAGCCCCTTATTGCTAATTCATGTCTGTCTATAGTAATTTATCTCAATCAAATTTAAAAATAATTGAAATAGACTAACGAGCCATCTAGAAACACATCACCCCATAGAAAGGAATTAAAAAAAATATAGGAGAAATTTTTGTAGATTTTATGGAACATCATTTGGATTACAATTTTATAATTATATTTTATATTTATATATAATATATATTATATTTTATAATTTTAATTTTAAAATTAAGTAAGTATAATGCAACAGGTTCACAGGCACACATCTAGCATGCAACATAGAGGTCTAGTTTGACAAAAGAGGAAACTGAGATACTGAGATGCAAAATAAAAGCACTGAGAACTCCGTCTTTTGACTTCAACTCCAATGTAGAAAAGAATTTTTTTTTAAAGTTCAGAAAAAGAACGGAAGGAATCTAGTTATACATAAACAGATGATTTTGCATTAGTTGTAAAAGAAACTGCTGAGATATACAGAGTAGCTTTAAGTTAGAATAGATGCTATTTTAATGAAGGATTGGAATTAAATGTAAACATTCAAGACTTCCCTCTTTCCAAACTTCCATATCATTGACCCTCTTCTAAAAACAAATTTCACATCATGAAATTAACAAATATATAAATGAATAACCATAAATGTTTACATATAATGTAAAATGATTATATGGAAACCAGGAATTTGCTTTTTTAAAAAGGATTTAATAAATTAAAAATATTATTTTTCAAAACTGTCCTGCCTCTCTGCCTTTTCTTCTAAACTTCCTTCTATTCTCATCTATGACATTTATTTTATTTTATTATGGTCTCTAAGGTGTTTTTCAATTTAATTTTACTTTTTTGTGTATGTTACATTTTAAGTTTTGAGCTATCTCTTTCTTTTCCTCCAGCCTAGAAAAGGCCAACAAATATACACCCACATGTAAAACCATACTATGAATACTTCTATTTATCAGGTCTTTCTCTGGAAATGGAGAACATCTTCCTTAATAGGTCCTTTGTAGTCCATCTGAATAAAATACTAAAAAAAGCTTAATTCTTCACAATTATTCTTTGAACAATACTGCTGTTCCTGTATAAAACATTTTCTGTTCTACTTATTTCAATCTTTGTTATTTCATGCAAGTCTTCCCGTGTTTTTCTCAAATTAACCTGTTCATTTCTTATAGTACTTCATCACAATTATATATCACAACTTGTTTAGCCCAATTGATGGGTATTCCTTTATTTTCCAGCTTTTTGCCACGACAACAAAATCTGTTATAAATATTTTAGAACAAATAGATTCTTTTCCTTTTTTCCTGACCAGTCTGGGAAACACACCCAATAGTGGTACTGTTGGGTCAAAGAAAATACAGTTTTAACCTCTTTGGGCATAATTTCAGATTGTTCTCCAAAATGGTTGGATCGGTCTACAATTTCACCAACAGTGTATTTCCACATCCCCTCCATCATTTGTCATTTCCCCCTTCTATCATTTTAGCCAATTTTAAAGTTGTTTTAATTTGCATTTCTCTAATCTATTCTAATATTGATTTAGAGCATTTCCCCTCACATGATTACACGTAACTTTGATTTCTTCATCCAAAAATTACCTGTTTGAGATATGAACTTTTTATCCAAGGAACTGTCTATAAAAATTCCCCCCCCCCAATTTTCTATTTTCCTTCTAATCTTGGTTTTATTTATACACAAATTGTTCTATGCATTGTAAAAAAATTCTTCAATGATGCTTTTTTTTTTTTTGGCTACATTATTACTAGTTTTTCTTTTCTCTCACTTCACATTCCTCCCTGAATTTGGAATGGGGAGAAAGGGAAAAACTTTGAAATCAATAAATACAGTGAATCAAAACAATTTCATACACAACCTGAAAAAGTATGTCTCATGCTGCACTTCAAGTCTGCCATCTCTTTATGAGGAAGTTCATAGCATGCATTGCCTTTGGTCTTCTGGAGTCATAGTCATGGCATTGATCTGAATTCCCAAGTCTTTCTGAATTGTTTATCTTTACAATATTGTTACTCTCTGTACGGTTCTCCTGATTCTGTTTATATCTCTCTGAATCAGTTCACACAAGTCTTCCCAGGTTTCTCTGAAACTGTATCCTTTTGTCATTTTGCATTTATTTATATTTATTTCCCAAGCTACCACTAATAGATGTGTACAGTAAGAAAAGAATTCCAGCCTTGCTCTTCTCAATAATGATTAGTTGATGTCTATCTTAAAGATTTTTTTAAGAAATGAATTATTTAAGTGGATTTGTGAACACTACACAATAGCATCTATCAATAAAGGCTGATACCAATGGATCTGGAAAATGAAACTTTTTTTTTTTTTTAAGTTTTGGTGTAGTACTGTCATATGTTGGGAAATATGCATCTTTCTGGAACATGATACATCATCTTTTGTTATTTTTTAAAGTACTATAGCATATGTATAAAATATATATGTATATACAAGAAAAACATATGCAAACATGTAAATTTCTTAGTAGAGAAATAGTCATTTTATTTTATAATTTGAATATATTGAATAATATATATATTTATATATATAATTACAACATATAGTATATATTGCACAGAGATACACTTTCCCCCCTGCAGTTGATTATAGAAAGCAAATTGAATGTCTCAGGAGGAATCCGGAAATCCCTATAGAAATGAATTCCATTTTATTATGCAAATGACAGAGACACTTTATTTTTTTTATTATAGCTTTTTATTGAAAAAAACATATGCATGGGTAATTTTTCAATATTGACTCTTGCGAAACCTTCTGTTCCAATTTTTCCCTTCCTTCCCTCTACTCCCTCCCCTAGATGGCAGGTAGTTCCATACATGTTAAATATGTTAAAGTATATGCTAAATACAATATAAGTATGAGTATATAGTTATCTTGATGCACAAGAAAAATCGGATTTAGAAAGCAGGTAAAAATAACCTGAGGGGAAAAAATAAAAATGTAAGCAAACAATAACAGAAAGAGTGGAAATGCTATGTTGTGGTTCACACTCATTTCCCACTTTATTGTTGACAAAGACAAAATACCTGCCATAAGAAGTGGAAAATTTAGTTTCAACTCAATTCAACAAACTTCATTTTAAGTGCCTACTATTGTGCCAGGGCCTTTGCTAGGTACTAGTGCTATAGAAACAAACTCTGCCACCAGGTAGCATACATTTTTCTGTGAGGAGAGTTCAGGGCCCCATTGTGTGATTTCCTTTAAGTACATAGCTCCAGATAGCCACCAGTTAGGTGGGAGTGAATAGGAAAGTCTCAGAATGATGAGCAATTGTGTAAAATTGATACCTAGAACAAAAATATCTTCAATGAGCAATCTTCTTCCTAATCAGAGTATACAAGTCCCTAAAGAAAGCTTCATTGTTTAGGACTTTGAAACTGGTAAAAACATTTCTAATTTTTACCACAGATTTGCACCTCCAAAATATGACTTTCAAAGTCTTAGATCACTTGAGGAAAGATGTAGATATTCAATGGAGATTTTTATCATCTGGGTGTTTTGATGTGCAATACACAGTCTATGACATATCAACTTGCTCTTGGAAACTGAATTACTGGGTCCCACAGGCTCTCTGTCTAGGCTAGTTGCTTTGCAGTTGTCCTAGTAGGCACTGAGAAAAGCAGCTGGTCTTTGTGAAATGAGTCCTACGGTGGCCTCTTTTCTGGCTTGAAATTGCTTTCCTTCACAATTTTGTTCTGAAAGTGATATTCTTTTGGGGCCAACCAGTGGTTAAGTTTAGAAATGGATTTGCAAATTGCAAACTCCTAAACATGGAAGCTTTTTAAAAATTGAGCTTTTCACTCCATCAAGAAGACAATGCCCCATTTGGAGGGCCTGTTGTTCTGCATATGTGTTTACATATTTGATGATAATTCTCCTAGAGTTAGAGTGACATCTGGAGCCTCTTAAAGACTTTTCTTTTAAAATTTATGTTTGAAAAAAAAAAAAGTGACTCCAACAAGCAAATTCCCTGGCTTGTGTACTGAAGATATTCAGAGTTTTGAGTCTAAGAGGAACTGTGAATTAATCCCTAAGAAAAATTCCTTCCATTTCCAAGCCTGCCAATGCGGGATTTTCAGAAAGGATAGCTGACCAGGGAAGTTAAATTACCTTTTGCCATGCAGATGGTGAGAAGGGAGGAAAAGCCCTTGAAAGCAAGCCTATAAAATGGAGGGATTTATTCTTTTTGTATAAAATATATTTTCTTCATAGAATATTTCATTTTTTAAAACCAGCCAATTATACAAAATGAATTTGTCTCCAGTGGAAGATTTCACTTTGTGGCTCTGTGACTCCTGGTCATGACACATCTTACAACACTAAACAAGGCATTGTACCTTGCTGAGTTTTAGTTTTCACATCTATAAAATGTACCTAATAACATTAGTCTCACAGACTTGTGCCATGCTTTGAAAACCAAAAAAGGTGAGCTAAATGTGAGCTATTATTCTTATTGACTCTATATGTGATTGACTATAAATTAGGTAGAACACTTTAAATAGACACTAGTGTTTGAACTCAATCCCTAAGGGAAAATATCTTATTGATTTTTTTTTTTTTTACATTTCTGTCATTTCTTAGTAACTATCTACCTCATTGAATCCTTCTATGGAAGGGAAAGAGTTAAGCAAAACAAACTGCTAAAACACATGCAACTTTCTGCATAGTCTAGCAGCCTATTTTATGGAGACCTTACTTTCCAAACTTAGTCTTCTAAAATTCAGGGGGAAAAATCCTGAAATTGATGCATAGCTTTGCAAGTTAGGGATTTATATTTTTTTCTTCTATTGCTTATGTTGTATGTTAATCACTTTACTATCCTTTGAATATGAGAGTAATGCTACTGACTGTCTTCAATGGAACAGAAACAAGGGTGTATCTTAAGGGCTTATAAGCATTAGTTTTAAGTACTTGCTCCTGGATATTGTTGCACATCTCTCCCTAACTTGTAACAGGCAGGAGAGAGTAGGGAGGAGTTGGGACTTACAACTGCATTTATCTCAGTATTACTTTTGATGCTTGGAGATAGTTTTATCTTGAATTGAACAAACCAAACTGATACAAATGTACAACATGATTAAAGTGAGTCCCTCCCCTGAACATGTTTTCCAAACCAAAATTATGGCACTGCTAATTAGGATGATTAGCAATGGAAAGGGGCAACCATGGGTAGAGCACTTGATCTGATTCTGCCTTTTTGTTTTTTAATCATGAGGGAAAGACAAGTTGTGGGTATCCATCAAAACCCAAAGAATTCTCAAATCTTGCCTTGACTAACAACTACCTAGTAGAGTTACACAATCACTTTCATGTTGCTCCTCCCATTAGACCGTGAGCTTCTTCAGAGCAGGGACTCTCTTTTGCCTTTCTTTGAATCCCAATGCCTGGTACATAGCAGGCCCTTAATAAATGCTTGTTGACTGACAATATGCCATTCTGTGCCTATAATACCCTCCAAGTGTTCACTACAATACAAACTTTCTCAGGTGGCTATTTCAGTGAGCAAAACATAAAATTATGTCCAAAAATGATTGAAATTGATTGGCTCAACATAAAGTAAATAAATCATAATATGTTGGGAAGAACTCCGAGTCAGAAGTCAGAAGACCCTACTTTACTATTTCCTGGCTATGTGACCTTAGGGAAGCCCCTTTGGGCTTCATGAGATGCACTAGTTGGACCAATGTTCTTTTTGGAACTAAAATTCCACCATAATTCTATGAATAGGTAGTTTTCTTTTCTTTAGAAATGTTTCACTCTACCTCTTGCTTATATATTTGTTCTCACCCTTCAAATTTTTATGGCTGACATTTATTAACAAAGACTTTAATTAACCTACCTTGGCCATAATTAGCACAGAGAATTAATGTAGTGGCCAGTATCAATCTATGTATATCATAGGTGAGGGCATACATACATAATTTTTTTTTTTCAAGAAAGAAGGACTTCACCTGCTTATGTTTTCAATTAGTTTTGCAGCAATCTATAGCTTTACCAGGCGTATTCGTGCCTCACATTTCATTTTTAAAACAAAATCTTACAGTTTTTAAAATCCTTTACATAGGCTGATACTTAAGCTCGAGGAGTAGACTCTGAACTGAAAGTTGTTGAAAAGGCAGACAGGCCCATTCATTGTCTAGTATTAGAGTGACCTTTCTCAGTCTTTAATTGGCCTAAAACTCCCGGGAGGCCCTCGATGAAATGAAATATTTCTTGTGTGGCTATTCCTTTGAGCATGAAACAAAAATACGTTGGAATAAAATAGCTAAGAGGGAACAGTACAAAATCATGTGTTTTCTTATAGTTTTCCTGTTTCTCTCTGTCTGTCTTTCTCTCTCCCACTGCAAAATCTAAGAGAAAAGAATCCCCAAACAAAATGCAATTTACAGGTGCTAATGCATCTTTGCTAGATTATAATCCTTGGCTTACTATTCACTTTTCAAAAATTATTTTCCAGTCCCTGAAAAATTAGGGCAAGTCAGTTCATCCCTCAAGGCTGCTGGGGGATTTGATTTATAATTGCAAAATAACCCAAAAAATACTTATGATGGGACTATGAAAATGTTATGAATTGGGGTAAGTTACTTTAGTTTATTAAATAGTGATTATATCTGGCTTTTACATGAATTCTAGAAATAGAGAGATGACCGAAATGTGTGAAAAACTAGCAATTTGTAATCTGAACTTTGAAAAACTCAATTAAAAAATTCAAAATGAGACTGAAGTGCGTGACTAAGCTTGTTGGTTGTGCCAAGCACCAGAAGGAAGGACGTAATTTTCAGGGAACACGTAAATCTCGATTAATTTTCCATTTTATTCTGTTTTTTTTAATCTGACTTGAATATTAGTTATTCAAATACATAATATTCTTTATTGAGAAGCAGTTACAAGATGGCGTTCATTTGAAGTTTTGAAACACTAAAGTAACATCAACATTGAGAATCAAAATGAAGGGAAGAAAATTCCTGAGGCTAATTCCAGAACACATTATGCTGATAGGGAACAACCTTAAGAACAACAAACAATTTTAGAGGGAAGTGGAGCCTTTTCGAGGATGTATGAATAAATTATATGGAACAAAGTTTCTATTGGTCCTTTCACTTCCACAGAGAATGAGGAAGTGCTTATAATTTATGACTATTAAGGAAGCTTTATGAATGGTCTTTCTCATATTTCCCCCTTGGAAGCCATTAGATAATCTGTTTTTATTATTCAGAGCCAAACATTTGGTTTAATACTATTTCTTAGAACAGACCACAAAATCAGAGGGATATTAGCCATCTCATAATTTTTAGGGGTGTCTTAAAACCATGTACATTATTCCCATCCTGAGAGTTTTCTAAAGTTACAGTCTTTAATCCTCGTTCTCCCCAATTCTGCCCTTACCAAATGTTACCCAAGATACGTGTAAAACAGGCATTAAAGGGGTTTCCTACCTCCTGTTTCTTCATTAGCCATCTACCTTACCACCCACCAGTGTTGTGGATTTAAGAGAGTCCACATAATTGAGTAAGTAAATTAACAAAAACCTAGTCAGCTGCTGCAGAACCCAAGCAATCGATGGGACATTGGCCCTAATGTTCTCAGGTTTGCACATTAAACAAGCAAAGAGGGAGCCCTTAATTGTGCCTTGTTTTATGGGAACCTGATAAATTCCTTTTGTTGACCTTCCTGCAAACTCAATGGCTTTTTTTGTGCCCACGCTGAATTCATAGATATCAAAAGCCTTCGACTGAAGGATTACTCTGAGTATTTAAGAACCATTGTAAGTAGGTAGTAATGAACCCCCCCCTCCCAACTCAACCCAACCCAACCTGCTGTTCAGCGTTCTCAAGTGCCCGTTATCCAACATTTCAGACTGACAGCTTGTAAATGTAAATTTTATTAAATGCACAGTCATAAAAATTTGTAGGTTTCTGTCACTTTGAATTTTAGAGGCTCAAAATGAGGCCTTTGGCCTTTTAAATCACAGCAGGTACAAGTGCGGCTCTAAAGCAGTCAGCATTTGAAAACAGGCGGCTTTTAGATTTCATTGCACAAATTCATTTACAGAATGATTCGGTTCTCGACGTGGCCCTGCTGCCCTCTGCTTCAGGTCAGATGTGGCAAAATGGAAAACCCAGAATGGGCAAAAAGGAAACATGAGAGGAAAGCATCATTCGGCAAGCCCCAGAGAGCAGCCTCATTCACCTAGCGTTGCTAAGTGGCTCCAGAGCTGAGAGCCGGATCTGCTGTGGACAGCTGGATGCCAAGGGCGCCGGGGAAGGCTTCCTTCTTGCTCAGCTCCAGGAGGTCCGACCCGTCCTTGGGGCCAAATTGCTGCGTCCCGATGTCTCTGCCCTTCCCAGTGCCCGGCTGTTTTCTGCCTCTCCCCAAGCCCTGACTGTTTTCTCGCTCTGTGAAGAAATCCCTCGTGTCAGGCTGGAATAGATCGTAAGTAGTGAACGGCACACAGGCTTTATAGTCAGGAGAAACCGGGATTTGAATTCTGGCTCTATACTTAATAGATATAGAATTATTATCTAAATCAGTTAGCTTTTCTGAGCCCTAGTGTGCCGTTCTGTACACTGGGGATAAGAATATGTGCTGTTTACTCCACAGGAAAACCTAAAACATTATGAAAATGTGAGTGATTATATTATTACAATCCAGCCCTTGCTTGGAGGAGGATCCGGTTATCAGATTGCTATCTAAAGATTAGCCAAGTGATCCAAGTAGAGAAAGCTGGTCATTCATCAGATCATAAAGACTTTACCTTCGACAAACCCTGAAGTAGGGGGGGAAAAAAGAAGGAAGGAGGAAAGGAGGAAAGAAAGGAAGAGGGAAGGGGAAGAAGGAAAGGAAAGGAAAGGAAAGGAAAGGAAAGGAAAGGAAAGGAAAGGAAAGGAAAGGAAAGGAAAGGAAAGGAAAGGAAAGGAAAGGAAAGGAAAGGAAAGGAAAGGAAAGGAAAGGAAAGGAAAGGAAAGGAGGAGGGAAGGAAGAAGGAAGGAAGTAAGGAGGAAAGGAAGGAGAGAAGGAGAGGAGAGAGGAGAGAAAGAAAGAAAGAGAGAAAGAGAGAGAAAAAGGAGGAAAAGAGGAAAGAAAGGAAGAGGGAAGGGGAAGAAGGAAAGGAAAGGAAAGGAAAGGAAAGGAAAGGAAAGGAGGAGGGAAGGAAGTAAGGAGGAAAGGAAGGAGAGAAGGAGAGGAGAGGGAGAGAAAGAAAGAAAGAGAGAAAGAGAGAGAAAAAGGAGGAAAAGAGAAAAGAAAGGAAGAGGGAAGGGGAAGAAGGAAAGGAAAGGAAAGGAAAGGAAAGGAAAGGAAAGGAAAGGAAAGGAAAGGAAAGGAAAGGAAAGGAAAGGAAAGGAAAGGAAAGGAAAGGAAAGGAAAGGAAAGGAAAAGGAAAAGGAAAAGGAAAAGGAAAAGGAAAAGGAAAAGGAAAAGGGAAAGGGAAAGGAGGAGGGAAGGAAGAAGGAAGGAAGGAAAGAAGAAGGAAGAATAATCCTTATTTTAGATGTAGGGAAGCTGAGTCCCAGAACAAAGAAGCAGCCTTTCTACGGTCACACAGCTGGTAAGCCCCATGTCTCTCAACTGCAAATGAAGTGCATCTATGTCAAACGGCCTCACTAAGTTGAAGTCATTAAAACAACAACAACAAGGATGTAATGGGAAATACTGCGAAAAGAAATCAGCACTTAACCCGCTAAAATTTATGAGGGTTTCTCCAAACGCACCCACAGAGTCATGGGAGCACCCACAAAGCTGGGCTCAGTTATCGATCCAAAGTCCCATTGATTTAAGCCACAATGTGGCTTAGCTTTGGCTCTTAAATAGCCCAGAAGTTTTTATCTCCATCTTTCTTATTCAATGGAGGAGTGACTTGAATCGATAGTTTTAATTGGTAGACAAGACCGTGAGCACTTAGGAATGACCATCAAACGTATGATTTGCTGTTTAATATTACTTTGGCCTGCTGAATACAGTTGCTGTAAATGAGTGTTTCTGATGAGACTTATGAGTTAGCATCTGGCCACCTACAGTTGTTAAATATCCCCCTGGCACTTTTCTAAGAGTTGGAGCACTACCCTGGTGTTTTGGCCACGGTCCAGGGAAGGTTAATTACATTCTCTGCCTTGCTAAGTTTCCTCTGCAGTTTTAATTGGATATGATCCCTTTCTTCACTTCGAGGCAAGGTTGTTGTTTTTTTCCCCCCATCTCTCGCACAGCAAGTGAAGGGATGAATATCTCCCTTTTCTGTGCCAGATTACTGGACGCTTTTGCAACAGTGCCGTGCATTGTCCAAATCTCTCAGGGTCAGCTGAAGCCCTGTGCGTGCTCCAGGCCTAAGTGTTTTAGTGTTTTTAAAGGGTGAGTTAGACAATGTGACTCAGTGTAAGCATAGCACCTTTCATCAAAAGGCCTCACAAAAATGAGAAAGTTTTACAAAATTCATTTCTTCCCTTCTCGTTCGTCTTTCCTTTCCCTTCTTTCTTCTTTCTCCCTACTTTTTCTATCCTTCTCTCCTGCCTTCCTTTCTTTTTTCTTATTCCTTCCTTCCTTCCTTCCTTCCTTCCTTCCTTCCTTCCTTCCTTCCTTCCTTCCTTCCTTCCTTCCTTCCTTCCTTCCTTCCTTCCTTCCTTCCTTCCTTCCTTCCTTCCTTCCTTCCTTCCTTCCTTCCTTCCTTCCTTCCTTCCTTCCTTCCTTCCTTCCTTCCTTCCTTCCTTCCTTCCTTCCTTCCTTCCTTCCTTCCTTCCTTCCTTCCATTTCTAAAGAGAGATGTTATGAAAAAAGCTAAATTCAAGGTGTGCTGGAGCTGACTCAAACTTTCTCAGGAGAGCCAATTGTTAAATTTTCAGTGTAAGTACTTAACACCTCAGAAATTTACAAGTCCAGGTTTGATTTATCATTTTATTGATTACACTTAAGAAAGTGATAAAAAACATTAACAATACAAATAAAGCTTTAAAAGTGTAGTGAGCATACTCTCCTCTCAAAACCTGCTGATACCTTCATGAGATTTAGGCTGGAACATGATCTAATTCAAATCCTTCATTTTACAAACAAGAAAAATAATTGTTGGAGAAATAAAGTAAGGCCATAGAAGTATTAAGTTAAATAAATAATAGAGCTAGGATTTGAACTCAGGTCCTTTGATTTCTAAATCCAACTCCTCCCCACCCTCCTTTTTTATCCATCATATTTCAGTGCTCAACCAAGTTATTGTTTAAATTTGTGGAAATGTTGGCTCCGACACCATTTTTCATGCATGTAGGGGGATGTATTTTCCTGGGGAAATATAGACCTCGCTTTGTGGAATACAGCAGGCAGTGATGGTAGCTGAGTTTGCTGGAAGCCTGGGTGTGTGTGGGGGGGTGGAGGGAGATTTATGAAAAAGATAGGATTTGAGGACGAAAGCAAAACAGCTTCATGGGGAGCCAGGATGTCACCCAATCACCTCTGGATGCTGCTAGAAAGCTTTCCTTCTTCAATGGGAACAGCCAGAAGGGATTCTCCTCCCTGGAATTTTCATTTTAAGGAATATTTTTTTGCAAAAATATTTTTCGGATCCATTGCCACATTATTGAGCCTGCAAGCTTCCTGGGCTTGATAACATCCTTTCCCCTTCCCCTGATCTAACAGTTTGGGGAGCTCTTAAAGAGTGGATTTAGAAACTTGTTTTTACTCTTCTACTAAGTTACAGAGGTGGGCTAAGAAGCCAGCAGGGAAACTGAAGCCAAAAGGACTCACAGCCAATGTTTCCTTGAAATTGTAGGTTGTGAACAGAGTGGTGAGTGTGAGCACTGTTTTAAACATTTGTAATAGTCCTTGCATTGTTTAAATATTCCTTTTAACTGCTGTGATGTTATCATAAGATTAATTCTGTCCAGGTAGAGAAGATAATGGGGGCTGGGTAAACTGTGATGGAAAAGGGGTTAAATCCTTTTCAAATTAGTTATGTTTATTTTGAAATTAATAAACACAAAATAAAATGGTCATTGCCACATTGTAGAAATAGAAGAGATTCTATGTGAAATTATGGATTTAATCTCTATTATAGATCTTGCACTTAAAAATACGTATTCATATATATATATATATATAAAATTTAATTTATACTTTAACATAGTTAACATGTATTGGTCAACCTGCCATCTGGAGGGGGGGGGGAAGGAGGGGAAAAATTAGAACAAAAGGTTTGGCAATTGTCAGTGTTGTAAAATTACCCATACATATATCTGGTAAATAAAAACTATTAAAATATGTATATAATAAATTCAACCCTTAACTTTCAGGGCTTTCCTGCTTGTCTGTGATTCTATCTGGATTTCCTTGTACTCATTGTTGATTTTTTTTTTTTTTTTTTTTTTTTAGAGTGGCTCTCCCTATCTCCTTTAGGGTTGGAAGCAGAAGCCATATGTGGGTCTAGTACCACTACCCATGGGCATAGATGCTCTTTCTGACTTAGATCAGGTCGCTCTCTATTAGGCAGCCTGGTAGCCCCTGTTTTTTTGGGGGGCAGCATGCCACCATTTTGGTAGAGGATTCAGTGTTGATATCCAATGAGCTTTACCCTACTGTACTACAGAATTCTCAAGTTCAAGTGATATGTCAGTCTTAGTCCCCCACTATGGAGGATTACTGTAGCAGTCATGTGGCACCAAGCCCAGGATTTTTGTGCATTTAAGAAATATGCTTCAATTACTCTCTTTCTATTTTTTTTTTTTTTTTTTTTTTTGCTACCTTATCATCATTCCTTCTCTTCTTATACACCCTCCCATGGAGGGGAAAACATGCCTAGTCATGAAAAACAACTTGTTACAGTCTCTACGCCTGAAAATATATGCATTATTTGCATTTTGATTCCATCAAGAGGGCGTCAGCAAGCTTCATCATCAGTCCTCTAGAGTAATAAATGGTCACAGCAATGATCAGAGCTCTCAAATCTTTTGAAGTCCTCCCGCCACCCCCTTTATAGTGCTATTGGATAAATTGTTCTCTTTCTCCTCATTTCATTATGCATCCTTTTATACAATTCTTTCCAAATTTGTCTGAAACCATCCCTTTCATAACTTCTTACAGTACAATAGAATTCTGTTACAGTCATATATCACAATTTGTTTAGTCATTGTTCAATTGTTGGGTACTCCCTGAATTTCTGGTTCTTTGCTAATATAAAAAAGATAAAAACAACAACAACAACAAAGAATTTCCCTTTTTTAAAAAAAGCCTACTTACATATTTTTATATCCTTTTCATCTTTGATGTCCTTGGGATATATATATATATATATATATATATATATATATATATATATATATATATATATATATATATATATATATTTATATGATGGTATTGCTGGGTCAGAGTCTCCGTTAAATGATTTGGGGGCATAATTCCAAATTGATTTCCAGAAACCTGAACCAATTAATAACTCCACCAACAGTGCACTAGTAGTGCACTATCACTATCTAGTAGATAGTGATTTTTAAATTGAATTTCTCTTTATATCTTTTCCTACTGACTTTTATTGGTATTATCTAGAAATATTGGTGATTTATGTAGATTTATTTATATCTTGTAAATTTGTTGAACTTATTGTTTCAGTAAATTTTTAGTTGACTTTTCAGAGTTCTTTAAGTCTGCCATTGTCATCTACAAAAAGCGGTAATTTTGAATCTTCAACTTCTTTCTTCAATTTCTTTTCTTTATTTTATTGCTATGTTAAATAGAGGTAATCATAAATAAATGTCCTTTTGTCACCTATAAATTTATTGGAAAATATTTTACTTTATCTTCATTACAAATTAATGCTACTTCTTGCTTTTTATTTATTATTTTAACAAAAGTTTCATTAATTCATATATTTTATAATTTTTAAAAAGACAGAAATAGATGTTATATTTTGCCAAAAGTGTTTTTTGTTGTCTGCTTTCCTTTAGCTCCTCAAACAATTGCCATTTTCCTAGTTTGTCATTTTTTTAGATCTGATGGGACTGGGGTAGATTCTCAAAGTTACTTTAATGTTCATTATTTGGAACATTTTAAAATATGTTTTTCTCTTTAAAAACTGCCAGCCTGTGCCAATTAATTACCTATCAGTTGGGAAATGGTTTTTATTAAACATTTGAATCAGTGTCTTACATAAGTTGAATATGAGATTTTTATCAGAGAAATTTGCTGAAAGTATTTTTTCCCCTATGTACCAGTTTCCTTTGTAATTTTAAATGGCTTTGGTTGGGCAAAAATTTTTAAAGGATTCACTTAGTTTTACTGTGATCTTTTCATTCTTTTGTTGGGTTATGAATTCTTCCTCTATCCATAGATTCAGAACATAGTTTCTTTCTTGCTTCTCTAATTTGTTTATTATATCATGTGTTATGAATAATTCATGTACCTATTTGAAACGCGTGTTGGTATATAATATGAGATGTTGGTCTAAATTTGATTTCTGTCAAGACTGCAGTCCAGTTTTCCTAGCAGTTTTTACAGAATAATGAATCTTTACCCCAGGAGCTGTGATCTTTAGGTTTATTAGACACTTGGCTACCATGTTTGTTTGTTTCTGCTTGTTGTGTAGCATCTATTCTACTGAGCAACTTCTTTATTTTTCAGCCAGTTTCAAGTGGTATTTATCATTTTATAATATAGTTTGAGTTATGAAACTGTTAGACTGCCTTTAAAACTTTTTCATTATTTATCTTGAGCTTCTATAACTCTTTTTCTACCATATGAATTTCATCATTTTTTTTTCTAGTTCTATTAAAAAAATCCTTTGGTAGTTTTAGTGGTATTGAACTTAATAAGCTAAGTTAGGTAATATTGTAATTTTATTGTATTGACATGACCTATCCAGGAGCAATTAACACATTCCAAATTATTTAAGTCTTTGTTTCTATAAAGTGTTTTGTTGTTTTGTTCATATGATTCTGGATGTGTGTTGATAGACTCCTAAATAGTGAATGTATTCTATAGTTATTTTGAGTGAAATTTCTTTTATCTCTTCTGAGTTTCTGTAAACACAAATGCCAATGATTAACATGGACTTATTCTTTATCCTACATCTTTTCTGAAGTTATTATTGCAATAAATTCTTTAAAAAAAATTTTTTTTTGCAATCAATTCTTAATGAACTCCATTAGATTTTCTAAGTAGACCATTATATAATGGAAAAGAATAATAGTTGTGTTTCTTTTTTGCTGATTTTTTTCCATTCAATTTCTTTTTTTTTGTCCTATTTCTGCAGCTCACGTTTCAGTAAGTCTATCAGTTGACAAATATTTTTAAGGTTCTTTCTATGAGTCAGTCAGACACTGTGAGAAGCCCTGGGAATACAAAGAAAGACCAAAAAAAAAAAAAGGCTGTCAAAGAGCCCACACTTTAGCACCATATCAAATAATTGCAATGATAATGATTTTATTGAAAAAAAATCTCTGACTTTCCTCCATTACAGCTAATATTTGTTCTTGGTTTTATATTTCGCCTTAAAAATAGATATTTTTTTTTGCATCCCAGTATATAGAATGTTGTCTCCTTGTCATTTTCTTTGAAAAGAAAATTTCTGTTATTGCTGTGATTTTTGACCATCCAATTCTTGTTATTTAATTACGTTGTGGAATCATGTCAAAACTGTCATTCATGCATCAAAATCTCATACTTTGGATGAGATTAAGGTAGGGATTACAAATGCAATCCTTTCAGTCACTAAACACCAGCTGATGAAAGTTTTTACAAAGTTCTAAAAATGATGAGGCATTGTAGCATAAGACAGTGATTATGTTTAAGTTTAATAAGAAACATATGATATTAAAAAATAAACTTTGAAATGTGTTTTCTTCAAAGTTTGTAGCCTTTATACTTCTGAAGTTATTGAAGGGTAAGATTGCATTAAAATTTTTGAGACACGCTGTGTACTCTAGAACTGGATGCCTTATTGGATAGGCTTTGGGGGATCAACAAAAACAAAAATAAATGTCACAAGTGTGAAAGTTCTTTTCTATTTCTTGCTGCTACAGCACTATTTTGTAATTCTGAAAAATCCTTGATTTCATTAGTGCAGGGTTTCCCTACATCTCCATATATGTAAAATTTTCAACACATTCTTATCCTGATTATTGGTCATTTTTCCTCTGGAGAAGCTGCCCCATGTGGCTTCCTTTTGTTATTTTGTTATTTTGTTATTTTGTGAGTAATTTGTGAGATGGATCAAAATGGTCCCCAGTCCTGAAACCACAAGGAGCCATAATTTAATCCTGTTTGAGGACTCCCTCCATTAACTTGTTGTTTTAATACTGATCTTTGAACATCACTGTCCAAAAGCCAGCTGCGTGTTGAGAAGCCTTTTTGAATTTGGCTAGGTTCTTGATCAGGAATGGAAGAACTGAGTATATATATATATATATATACATATGTATATATATATACATATATATATATATATATATTTAAAAAGATGAGATGGATAGAATAATTTTTAGGAATAAAAGAGTCCAGGACACATTAGTTGAAATAGGGAAACCCAAATATATTCAAGGTAGAGGGAAAGGAGTCTCTTGCATAGACTAGTAAATCCTCTGCCAAACAGATTCTTCTCTATGAGGTATATTCCGTCCTTTGTCAGAATTCATAGAATGTACTCAAGCCAGATTAAATCATGGCTCCTAGTGGTCGCAGGACTGAGGGTCATTTTGATCATTTCACAAATTACTCACAAGATAACAAAATATCAAGAGGGAAGCGTATAGGGAAGCTTCTCCAGGGGAAACGACCAATAGTCAGGAGAATGTGTTGAGGAACTTAGACAAATGGTGGCAGAGGAAATACCCACACTAATGAAATCAGGGAGCTTTCTAATTAGCAACGTGTCACAGTTGTAGCAAGAAGAAGAGTAGAGGAACCCTCAAACTTGTGTCAGAAACTAGAAAACAAAAATTCTATTCTGCCACATCATCTTTTCATTTTCTGAATCTTCCACTCCCTCCCAAAACTTGATCTTTCCTGGTAACAGAAAGAAAGTACCACAACCTTAATTATTTGATTTTCTACACAATAACTAGGGATATAGTACAAGAAGGATTTTAAAAAATGACTATTACAATTTTTCTAATTTAATCTGGGTGCTCTTTTTAAGTATGAATGGGTCAGGCAGCCAGGTTTCACAGTGGATAGCTTACCAGGACTGGAGTCAGGAAGATATGTGTTCAAATTCGATCTAAGACTCTTACTATCTGTGGGGCCCTGGGCAAATCACTTAACCCTGATTGCATTCCTCACCCCCTCACACACCCCCGCAAAAAAAAGATGAATCTCATTCACATTTTCTGTCCTGTGTGATTCTATGTCTTTCTATACATCCCTTTTGGAGTGCCCATCCAATATATTTGGGACCTTCTTTTCTCTTTTTCTTTAAAATATGTCACCTGAAATACCAATACCTCAATTTTGCTACATGAATAAGTTACATCCTTTTTCAATCCCCTATGTCTTTGTTAATTTATTTTGTACTACTATATTTAAACTATCACCGGGAACATGCTGCAACCTGGTTATTCATTTCTTTCAGTTGCTCCTTAGGTCACCTCCAATTATCATCCTTCTGACATTATCATATTCCATGCCCTCATCACATCTCACACCACTGAGACTCTTGTAATAGCCTCTTAATCGGTCTTCCTATTTCTTATCGTCTCCCCACTTCAATCCAACCTTCACATAGCTGCCAAAGTAATCTTCCCAAGGCACAGGTCTAAGCATGTTATTCCCCTGCTCAAATATCTTCAGTACCTTCCTAATGCTTGAAGAAAAAAATACATCTTCCTCAATCTAGTACATAAGCCTTCCCTCTCTCACATATTTTTACAGTATGATTCTATATTATTCTCTTTCATATTCGCCATGTTTTGGCCAAAATGATCCACTAGGTAGTCATTGAATTTAAAGTCCTAATCCCTGTTCTTGATAAAATTGCATACACTAACCCTCTCTTTTAAAAAAAGTATTTATATTCTTTTCTTCTTCTTTTCTTTTCTTTTTTTCCCCCTGAGGCTGGGGTTAAGTGACTTGCCCAGGGTCACACAGCTAGGAAGTGTTAAGTGTCTGAGACTAGTTTTGAACTCGGATCCTCCTGAATTCAAGGCTGGTGCTCTATCCACTGCACCACCTAGCTGCCCCTATATTCTTTTCTTCTTAAATTTTGAGTTCCAAATTCTTTCCCTATCTTCCACCTATTTCCTCACCCACTGAGAAGACAAGCATTATGTTATCAATTATATATGTGAAATCATGCAAAACATCTTTCCTTACTAGCCCTTTTTCAAAAAAGAAAAAGAAAAAGAAAGTGAGAAAATTATACTTTAATTTGAACTCAGAGTTTAGTTCTGGAGATGGATAGCATTTTTTATCATCATGAGTCCTTTGGAATTGTCTTGGATCATTGTATTACTCAGACTAGCCAAGTCTTTCACAGTTGATCATTATAACAATGCTGTTATTATGATGCACAATGGTCTCCCAGTCTCATTTCACTTTGCCTCAGTTCATGTTTCATGTAAGTCTTGCCATGTTTCCTCCTCCCTCTCCCCATCATTTTTTATAGCACAACAGTATTTCATGTCAATTCTGTCATAACTTTATCCATTCCCCAATTGATGAGGAATCTCTCAATTCCCATTCTTTGCCACCACAAATTTTCTTGGACATATGGGTCCTTTTTCTCTTTCTTTGACCTCTTTGGGTTACAGACCTAATAGTGCTTTACCTGGGTCAAAGGGTATTCATAATCCTTTGGGCATAGTTCCAAATTGTTTTCCAGAATGTTTGAACCAGTTCATCACTCCACAAACAGTTCCTCAGTATACCTATTTTTTCCTCATCCTTTCAGTATTGTCATTTCTGATAGATGTGAAATGATATTGCAGAGTTTTAAATTTTTTCATCACTTTAATAAGTGATTTAGAGCATTTTTCTTTTTTATTTTCTTTTTAAAATTAATTTTATGATTATAACATTTTTTGACAGTACTTATGCATAGGTAATTTTTTACAACATTATCCCTTGTACTCCCTTCTGTTCCGGATTTTCCCCTCTTTTCCTCCACCCTCTCCCCTAGATGGCAGGCATTCCCATACATATTAAATATGTTATAGTATATCCTAGATACAATATATGTGTGCAGAACTGAATTTTGTTGTTGTTGTTGTACAGGACGAATTGGATTTGCAAGATAAAAATAACCTGGGAAGAAAAAAAAATGCAAAGAGTTTACACTCATTTCCCAGTGTTCCTTTTCTGGGTGTAGCTGATTCTGTCCATCATTGATCAATTGGAACTGGATTAGATCTTCTCTTTGTTGAAGATACCCACTTCCATCAGAATACATCCTCATACAGTATTGTTGTTGAACTGTATAATGATTCCATAGTTCTTAGAGCATTTTTCCATATGACTTTATATAGCTTTGATTTCTTCTTCTGAAAACTGCCTCTCCATATCCTTTGACCATTTATCGATTGGGGAATAGTTTTTATTTTTATTTTTAAGCAGATTTGACTGTACTCATAATGGAGAAATGAGATCTTTCTCAGAGAAACTTGCTGTAATTTTAAAATATTACTTCATTGTTTATGATACCTTTTATCAAAATTTAGTTTCCCTGATTTTGGTTTTTTAATTAGGTCAATTTTTCTTTTGTTTCGCCTGATGTCATAGTTTCTACCCCTGCCTTTTTAAACTTCCGTTGAAGCCCATTCCATCCCACTCTGGCCCTTTAACTCGGTGGATTTCTGTTAAGTGAGTCTCTTGCCAACAACATTTTTTTTTTTAATTTTGGTTTCTAATTTATTCTGCTATCTGCTTCTGTTGAATGCATTCACATTTACAATTTATGATTGTCATGTATTTCCCCGCCATCTCATTATCTTTTATTTTTCCTCTCTTTCTTTTTGTCCTGTCTCTCCTCAAAAGTTTATTTTGTTTCTAAGAACTGCCTCCCTTAATCTACCCTTTCCTTTATCATTCTCCCTCTTTCTCTTATCCCCTTCCTTTTCTATTTCCCTATTGGGTGAGTTACATTTTATACACAATTGAAACATATTCTCTCGGAGATAATTTTCTAATGAAAATGAGGTTCAAGCATTGCCTGCTACCTCCCCATGTTTCCCTTCATTATAAAACCCTTCCTTGTGCCCTCTTTTATGGAAGAAAAGTTTCCTTTTTCCACCTCTCCCTTTCCCTTTCTTCCACCTCTCCCTTTCCCTTCTTTCAGTGCATCCCTTTTTCTCACCCCCCTCCACCTTTTTTAGATCATTCCATTCTAATGATGACAAAATTTTATGAATTTCATGTATCTTCCCAATCAGAAATGTAAACAGTTCAACTTTTTTGAATCCCTTCTGATTACTCTTTAATGTTTATCGTCTTATACTTCTCTCATGTTGAATGACACATTTTCTATTCACTTCTGGTTTTTTCATGAGGAATGCTCGAAAGTCCTCTATTTCATTAATTATCTACTTCCCCCTCATGGATTACACTCCATTTGGTAGCTAGGTTATTTTTGGTTATAATCCAAAATTCTTTTCCCTAAATATTATATTCCAAGCCCTCCACATTTTATTCTTTGGTGCTTCCAAGGTGGTATGATCCTGGGGGGGTGTGGTCACTGCTCCCCTGGTCTGTGCTCTGGTCTTTAGTGCTCCTGCTCCCTTGAAGCTACACATGCCAGCCCTTCTTTCTGCTTTGGTGCTGTGCCCAGGGCTCCCGTTCCCTCCCCTGGGCTGTCCCCCAGTGTAGCTCTCCTCCCTAGGACTGCTACCAGTATGGGCTGGTACTCATTGTACCAGCTATACTCAATGCCGTCAAGGGATCCCTCTAATCTCTTTCTTACCAGTTGTCCTACTAAATTATCACTGTCTCGGGCTTAGGGCTCCTGAAGCTGCTGCTGCTGTGGCTCACGGCTACATGTGTCGCTCCAGACAAATTTCCACTCGGTGTCCAGTCTGGTGTTACAAAATTTTCCTTCCTTCCTCTTGTTTTCTTAGACTGAGAAAATATCTTATCCTAAGTTTTGTTGGCTTTGCAACTCCAGAATTTGATTTGAGGCATTATTTTACATTTTTTGGAAGGAAATGCTGAGAAAGTTCAGTTGGCTGCCTGCCCCTAATTTGCCATCTTGGCTTTCCCCTTTTAGGCTAAGTGACTTGCTCCAAATTCACTCCCCTCTCACTCTTGGTTTCCTTAAAGATTCAGCTCAGGACCTGCTTTCTGTGTGGAGTTTTTCCTGATCCTCTCCATTGTTCTTGCTTCTCTCCCCAGTTACCTTCTATGGGCCTGTCCATGTAACAGGGAAAGGCTGAGATTTCTGCTTTCTGGTGGCTACGTGTGCTGGACTTAGTGCTGCGGGGGGGCTAGGTGCTCTGGGATGCCAACGTTGTCTCCTCATTTTCACTGAGCAGATGAGCCGAAGATGGGAATATTTGAAAAGAACTTCCAAAGATCAATGTGGATCTGATGGCTGATAAAGCAATCTCTCCCAGAGTCCTCTCTGGGTTACAGCTGTTGCTTTAGTTTTCCTTCTTTCTTGATTGTTGGGAACAAGTAGCCATGAGATTGATTTTTCAGGCTTAGATGTTTGGTGAAATCAAAATACCTATTGGAGCTGACGGGTGCCCTGGGGGATTCCTTGAGCAGTAGTGCTCTTTGAGATAATGACATGGGTCATCTGAGACAAAGCCTTGGACTGGCTTTAAGATTTAAACAGATTTAAGCCAAATGGTGGAGGGCCTTAAATTCCACCCCAAGAAAACTGGCATTTTCCTTGAAGGCAAAAAGACCTCTACGATTTTACCCTAGAAATCACTTGATTTTTGATTTTTGATCAGGAGAATGACATGGTCAGTGCTGGGCTTTTTTAAGAAGATAATTTTGATATTCTATATTTTTTTTTTTGATCAGTGCTTTCCCAAGAGGAAAAGGACATGATGTGTTCTTTAGATGCGTTTCCAAACATGGAGTTCTGTATCAAAAGTGTCCAGAATGCTTAGGGAGTTGTTGCTACTATGGCAGGAGTTGCCCAGATTAGCTAAGACAAGTACTGTCTACACCACTAACAAGACCAGACCTCCTAGCAAGCCAGGGCAAGACATAGACTTTCTAGCTCTTCCACTTGGGGCGTATCAATGGCGACTGTCATCTCCTCTTAGAAATTACGACAGAAATCACCTCCTGCTGGTCAGCCAGTTGTTGAATTCATGAGGTTCCTGACAGGGATGCAATTGTCCATTTCTCAGACTGCTGTTGGGTGACCTGAGCTCAGTGACCGAAAGAAACCCCAAGGAGAAGGGGCAGGCAGGGATGTGAGGTACAATTTCAGACCTACTTAGGTAAACACGGACCCTTGCTGCCATGGGTGCAATTGCCGTGACTCCCTCTCACGTCCCAGGCTGAAAGTACAAAAGGAAATGGATCTCATCTATGGCCCCACAAAGAGAGAACTAGAAAGTGTCTGGAAGCCATTTCTTTTCACTCTTTATCACCCACAGAATGGGCAGCTCTTCCTGGCTCAGCCACCAAACATCTGTGACATAGCTCCCATCCACAGAGACACACAATCTAGCATCTTCCTTTGGTTTGACTGATCCTATTGCACGGATGTCATTTTTTCTTTAAAATATTTTCACTTGGAAGAAACAAAATTCCATTAAATATATTACTTAAATATTAAAAGATGAGAAACTGGGGAAACTCAGAGGTTAAATTCACTGTCCAAAGACATACTGGGAATCAGTGATAAAGGTGGGAAATTTCCAAAGCTTCAATAATGGGCATTAAATTTATATGTTTCTCTGAAGTGATGTTTTTCTCTTACAATTTGACAAAGATTCTGCTGTTGTTTCAGTCTCCAGGAAAGGACGCTCATCGTGCATTCAGATCAGCCCTTCTCTCCTTAACTAATCAGAACTTTGACATCTTGGGTGATACCTTTAGAGGAAAAAGGCAGGGACCTCTCATCTTTGTATGTTGGGAGGCAGAACACAGAGGCAGACCTTTCTCCCTCAAGTACTTTAGCGTTGACCTGAACTACTGGAGTTCAGTCTCAGCATAATTGCAGCACAGCATGGAGTCCCTTCTGGAAACCAGCTGCTTGATCATGGATTCATTTATCAAGAGGGTTATGACTCCAAACATTTTTCTAGACTAGGGTGGCCATTTAAAGAAAAAAAAAGAAAGGAGTCTGGGGAACTAATTAGGAAGGAGTGGCTCCCCTCAGAGTCTTGACCTTAACCCCACTGAGAAAGTAGGTGATTTACTTGACTTAAGGAAGGAGTTGAATACTTGGCAAAAATGCTTTTGTGGTATAAATTACAACAAATACAGTAAAAAAAAAAAAGCCTGATATCAACAAAAATCAGAAACGAAGCCATGAAATACCTCAATGCTTTAAAACAGAAATAAAAATTCTTGCTATAATGTAGGCTATCTTACTTTTTTTGTGGCTAGAGAAATAAAATGTAATTTAGATAACCATGACTGTTATGGAAAGAGGGAATGGCTAAATGCATTGTGGTATATAATGCAAAAATATTACTGGGTTGCAAGAAATAATGACTGTGATAAATATAGAGAAGTATGGAAAGATCTACTTGAACTGATGCAGAGTGAAGAAAATAGAGCCAAGAAAACAATATATACGCACAATAACTACAACCATGTAAATAGAAAGAACTATTTGAAAAAATGAAAAGTGAATGTTGTGAAATGAACAGTCTTTTCTTAATTTTAAGATTATACGTGTACAATCATGTTAAACCTATTTCCACATTAGTTATGACATGAAAGAAGATCAGAACAAAAGAGAAAAACATGAGAGAGAAAATTAGCAAACAAAAAAGTGAAAATAGTCTGCTTCCATCTGTAGGCTCCATAGTTCTTTGGGTGTAGTCCCTTGGAATTGTCTTGGATCATCACATTGCTGAGAATAGCTAAGTCAGTCATTGTTGATCATTGCACCATGTTGCTCTTACTATGGATTAGGGTTCTGCTTATTTCACTCAGCATCAGTTCATGTCAGTCTTTTCGGGTTTTTCTGAAATCTACCAGTTCATCATTTCTTTTAGAGCAATTATATTTCATTACATTCCTATATCACAACTTGTTCAGCCATTCTCCAATCCATGGGCATCCCCACAATTTCCCATTCTTTGGCATCACAAAAAGTGCTTTGGTAAATATTTTTATTCATGTGGGCCTTTTTCCCTTTTTTAGGATCTCTTTGGGATACAGACCTAATAGTGACACTGGTGGATCAAAGGGCATGCCCAGTCTGATAGCCCTTTGTGCACAATCCCAGTTGTTCTCCAGAATGGCTGGATTAGCTTACAACTCCAGCAAATAATGCATTAGTGTTGCAGTTTTCCCACATCTTCTCCAACATTTATTATTTTCATTTTCTGTCATAGTAGTCAATTTGTTAGTATTTGGAGTTGTTTTAATTTTCATTTCTTTCATTATTAGTTATTTAGAGCATTTTCAAGAGTATCGATAGGTTTGATTACTTTTTCTAAAAATTTCCTGTTTATATTTTTTGACCATTTGTCAATTGAGAAATGGCTTTTATTTTTATACATTTGGCTCAAGTTCCACAAAAATTGAGAAATGAGGCCTTTGTTAGAGAAATCTGGAGTGAGAATTTCCCTTCAGTTCCTTCTAATTTTGATTGCATTGGGTTTTTATATAAAATCTTTTAATTTCATTTTAATCAAAATTATCTATTCTATTTACCATGATTTTTTTTTTTTTTAATCTCTGGTTATCTCAAGAGATTATGTCTTATCTACCATTATCCATAAATCTGACTGGTAAATTTTTCCATTCTTTCCTAATTTGCATATGATATCACCCTTTATGTCTAAGTCATTTATCCATTTTGAAATTAATAGTATACAATTTGTGGAATATTATACCCAGTTCTTTCATATTGCTTGCCATTTTTTCCAGCAACTTTTGTTAAATAGTGAGTTTTGGTCTGCAAAGCTTGGATCTTTGAGTTTATTAGGCACTAGATTACTATGGTCATTTCCTTCTACTTACTATTTCGCTGATCTACCACTCTTATTTCGTATCCAGTACCAGATTGTTCTGATAATTACTGCTTTGTAAGATGAATATATAATATGCTTTGCCAATATGAAGACTGTGAGACGGAATCTCAGAGTTGATTTTAATTTCTCTATTTATTAATGATTTAGAACATATGGTTCTTGATAACTTGCATTTCTTCCTCTGAAAACTGCCTAGCCGTATCCTTTGACTTTATCAATAGGAAAAAGCTTTTAATGAATTCATCTTTAGACATGTAAGTATACAATAAATTAAAATAGCATTGAGACAGCCATGGAATATGTCCAGGAGAAGGTTGAAAATGGAGGAGTGAAGCTTGCAATGGAATGATTTCAGAACCAATGGGAACCAATGTGGTCTCTTGGTTTTTGGTTAGCAAAGGCCACTGAGTTCATTTGCATTTTTATGTTGTGTATTGTTGTTTTCTTTCTGGCTTACTCAATTTTCATTTGAATGAAGGTATTCAATTCTTAAGTGAAGTTTTCTACCAGATGTTCTAAGGTGCCAGTTTTCTTCCCCTTTTTCATATAATGGATGAGATCAAACCATTCCTAATCATTGTGTAAATCCCTCTATCCTATTGTCTTACACTTTTCTCTATTTTTACTCTTGCTTTCCTTTTTACAAAGAAGGATGGTGAAAGAGGAGAGAGTGATCTTTTCTTTTTTTTCCTTTGCTTTCTCTTCCTTTCTCCAATCTATGTGATTAATCCCTCCCTGAGTTTATCTTCATCTTATTTTTACTCTCTGATATTCAGGAAGCAGGAGCATTTCTGGGATAAGGGCTTGGTGAGCCTTTTTCAGGGCTTGCTCATTCACCTTTGGTGAATTCTCACCTGTGGCATCTGTGGCTACACTCCTGTGTCACGATCTCAGCAAATGGGACAAACCAGGAAGAGGGTAATCGATAGACCTCAAATCCATGGGTGCATAGAGGATATCTCTACTCTCTTGGTAGACAGCTCCTGATAGAATGAGAACAATTTGTTCCTTAAGCAAGTGAAGTGGACAACTTAGAGCTGGGTCAGACATGGACGCCACCAAGGTTATCCGCGTCATCCTGGGCCATCAGTCACCTTTTTTCTTGGCACTTGGATGACTGGAAGAGAGAGTGAGGCTGAAGACTTTGTGCAGCTCTGCCTTACCCTCCAAACTGGAGTGGTTTGCTGTTTCCTTCTCCAGTGAATGAGGCAAATTGGGTGAAGTGACTTGCTAGTGATTATCTGAGATCATGTTTGAACTCATGTTTTCCTGACTCCAGGCTCAGTAGTTGGTGCAAGAATCACGGGGCTGCAAAGAAATACTAAAGAAGGGAAAGGGACCTGTATGTGCCAAAATGTTTGTGGCAGCCCTCTTTGTAGTGGCCAGAAACTGGAAGTTGAATGGATGTCCATCAGTTGGAGAATGGTTGGGTAAATTGTGGTATATGAAGGGTATGGAATATTATTGCTCTGTAAGAAATGACCAGCAGGAGGAATACAGAGAGGTTTGGAGAGACTGACAGGAACTGATGCTGAGTGAAATGAGCAGAACCAGAAGATCACTATACACTTCAACAACAATGATACTGTATGAGGATGTATTCTGATGGAAGTGGATGTCTTCGACAAAGAGAAGACCTAATACAGTTCCAATTGATCAATGATGGACAGAATCAGCTACACCCAGAGAAGGAACACTGGGAAATGAGAGTAAACTGTTTGTACTATTGTCTTTCTACCCAGGTTATTTATACCTTTGGAATCCAATTCTTACTGTACAAAAGAAATTTGATTTTACACACATATATTGTAACTAGGATATACTGTAACACATTTAACATGTATGGGATTGCCTGTCATCTAGGCGAGGGGGTAGAGGGAGGGAGGCGAAAATTTGGAATAGAAGTGAGTACAAGGGATAATGTTGTAAAAAAATTACCCATGCATATGTACTGTCAAAAAATTATAATTATAAAATTAAAAAAAAAAGAATCACAGGGCTGCCTGATTGATATGATCTATCTTAGAAAACTCTTTTAGAATTTGCTATTCCCCAAATCCACTCCGGTTTAGAATAGAAATGAATTTGAGTCAGAAGAAAAGATAAGTGAAAGAGGAAAAAATGATTGCTTTTTACCCATCTATCCTGAGTTCCTGTCTTATAATGACTATATTAGCAGCAAAATCTGGTTGCTTTGGTGCCATATATTGGGCAGTAAAATACTTCAGTCTGCTTACATTATCAGTTGCTTTGCAAGCACACAGTTCATGACACTCAAAGACGGGAAGCTTTTATAAGTTGAAGAGGTCACATAAAACTCCTAATAGAGTTTGTGGGAAATCAGCACTTCCCAAGGAGCCGTTCTTCCTGGACCTCTTGCCATCACAATCCAGGTGGAGCTCCCCGGGGATGTTGCCTCTCCCGGATCCTCAAGTCTCTGCCCTCCAGTTATTCTCAGGAGTTGCCAACAAATGGTGTATGGCACGAAAGCTCACTGGGGATCCCAGGTTAGTTGCATTAGCTAGTCTGTTCTCCCTTGGTTTTCAGGCAATGCCAAAGGGAGAACAATTTCTGTGGGTGTCAGTGACTCAGAGGAGAGTCTTCCAGAGTTTACCTGGCTTGTCAGGAGATACAATTCTCCTGATGTCATAATTCTACTGCATTGCCAGGCAAAGGTGTCTGCCCTCAGGAAATTCATCTGGCAGGAATACACCTTCACCCCACCTCTTCCATCTCTAAGCTCATCTTAGTGACTGACACCAAGTTTATAAGATTATAGAAGCACACATTTAGGGAAGGGACTTCGATCTTACCTGGTCCAATACCTTTATTTTCAGATGAAGAGACTGAGGCTCATTGTGGGGAGAGGGGAAAGACAGGAAATAAGTAGCAGAAGCAGTATTTGAACCGAGAAAGAAGAATGAAGAAAAGGAAAGGAAAAAAAAAGAAGAGGAAGCAAAGAAAGAAGGAAAGAACATTTTCTTAACATAAAAGCTGATCAGAATGAATTGGATATTGTTGCTACTTTACTGTGTACCATTTTTGACTTTTCAATGCACCTCCATTTATATTTTCTTATTTATTAGTACAGTAGTTTTATAGAATTGATTTGATTCCTGTTACTTTTGATACTTTAAAAATATGGATATCATTTCCTAACACCCTCTTCCCCCAATAAAACTACTACTTCTAACAAAGAAGTACTCATTTCTTTTTCAATTTAAAGCTATCATATCTTTCAAGACTTTTCTTCTTAAGGTTAAATAAGTCCATTTACCCCAATGGATCTTCCTATGAGATGATCTTCAGTTCCACAGCATTACAGAAATTGAGAGTTGGAAGGGATCTTAGTGGCCATGTTAACAACCTCTATATGAAAGGATGCTCCTTCCCCCTCCCCCCCCAAAATGCCCAATAAGTGATGGTCTTCTAACTGAAGATCTCTGAGGGAAGCCACCTCCTTTTGAGGCAGGTCATTTCACCTTTAGATAGCACTAATTATTAGGAAATCTTGGTATCAAACCTTAATTAACTTTAACCCAAGGCTTCCAAGTTTGCTTCTTGAGGTCAAGCAGACTAAGTCTAACCACTCTTCCAATGAAAATCCTTCAAGTATTTAACAACACGGAGTCCTCTCTTCTTCAGACTAAATGTGCCCAGTCCCTTCTGGGTACTGAGGAGTATGTGGTTTATCAACATCCTTCTTAAACAGTGGTCCCCAGAATGAAACAGAGCATTCTGGTGAGACTGTGGTCTCTACTCTATCTCACAACAATGTCCTTTTTACTCCAGTCCAAGATTGGTTTGCTCACCATGTGATTGGCTTCGGATGAACATGTTCCATAACTTAGCATACCTCAGTAAGGCATCTTTCTCACAGCTTTATCTGCCAGACCTAGGCTAGTTCAGCCTCGAGGAACAATGAGGTAACTGGTCAAGTAGAAAGGCATAGAGATAAGGGATTCGATTCTTCAACAAATATTTAATGCTTACTGGGTGCTGAACCCTCTATCAGGAGCTGTGGAAAATACACAATTTGGATGACAAATAACTTCATGGAGCTGATAGTCTAATTGGGAAGTGCCCTCAACAAAGAAGATGTATAAGCTATGATATTACACAAATGGTATAGCAGAGAACTATTTGTTTAGAGAGCATTTTGTTTATTGTTTAGTCATGTCTGATTCTTTGTGATCCCATCTGGGGTTTTCTTAGCAGAGATAATACCGCGGTTTGGCTTTTCCTTCTTTTTACAAATGAGGAAATTAAGGGAAAAGTGCCTTGTCCAGGGTCACCCCACTAGTGTCTGAATCCAGATTGACTTAAAGGAGATGAGCCCTCCCCTCTGGGCCTTGCCCTCTGCACCATAACCCTCCCATTGCCTTATCCACATTAGGACCTTTTTACTTTGGTTCCAGTTTCCCTCCCTTCTTGGAGTCTTTGGTCGGGACAAACTGGCTCTTTCCCAGAAACCAGCATTCCATCCTTATGTCAGTCTTGCTTGGATTACTCCTCTGTTTCTAGAGTGCACACCTTCTTCCTCCAGGATTCCTCCATAACTTGAGCTCAGTTCAAGTGTGGCCTGCCTCATGAAATTATTCTAGATGCTTACAGGAGCTAAGAAGGCCTTCAACAAGAGTACACTGTATTTACTTTCTTGTTTACTTTGTATTTGATCAAATGTGTACATATTATTTCCATGGAAAGGAGCAAGCTATGGGTTTGTCTTTGTATCCTCAGTGTCTAGCACATAGTAGGCGGTTTAAGTTTGTTGTTTAACTGGTTGAAACAATGTACCACGCAAAGCCTGTGACTCAAAATTATATAATTTGGAGCTGACTGAGACCTTGGAGATAATTGAGTCCAGTGGTCTTCAACGTGTAGGTCCAGGGACCCTTGGAGGTCTTTTTCAAGGGTTCTGGGGTCAATATGATTTATATACTAATGTTTAATTTTTAACATGACAAACATTAACAGATATAGGCCACATACACAAAAACTCTTTGGGGAAAGAGCCTCAATAATTTTTCAGAATGTAAAGGGATCCCAAGACCAAAAAGTTTAAGAACCATTTGTATACTCCAATCCCTCTCATTTTGCAGTTAATAATAAATAAAAAAAATCTGTAGCTCTTTAATGTTTACAAACTGCTTTCTTTATAACAATAAGATAGACAAAGTTATCTCCTCCCCATATAGCTGGAAAGCAGAAAGATTTGCGCAAAGATCTGCTCTCAGTCAGAGGTGATAACAGACCTTGAAGGATTGCCAGGCTTCCTGTCGATTTTTGCCTACCTTTGTGGGGAGAGCATGGGATTTGGACTCTGAAGTCCAAGTCTTAATCCTGACTCTGCCATGACCTGGAGGTTCGTCATGTCTTCTTGGGAGAACATGAGTTCCTCAGTTCTGTAAAAGGAAGCGGGTTGGACTTTGGGGCATTCCCAGCCAGCAAGGCAGGGATGGTTCCAGTGCACATTTCCACCCAAATCCATAATGCTGCTGTTTAGGTGGCTTCCATAAAGCAGGCAATCTTCTAAAGACCCATAGTTAATGGGATACCAGCTGCCTTTGGGTCTAACAGAAAAAAGCCGCTAAGATCTGGAAACCTCTCACCAGCATCTTTAGAAAAAGGATTCTGCCCTGGTGACCTGGAAATCTGAGACCAGAACCAAGCAGAAACTATGACTGGGCTGGAACATTTCTGGCTTCATGGAAACTTTGCATCTCCCAAAGTGGCACGGCAGGGTCCACTGCTTCATGAGATGCTCAATGGCTGGGACATCTCTGAGTAAGTGACTCCGCTGCACAGAGGGCCTCTTTTACAATCCAGTATAGATGAATTGTAGAAATGGGAAGTTCTACAGGAGGAGCACGGACTAATTAGCAGATTCTGACCAATGATTCATCTAACAACAATTTGTATGTTGGGGTGGGGAGGATTAAAAAAGTAAGGGGGTCTTAAAAAGGTTGTTTTTTATTTTTATTTTTAAAATCAGCCTTATGATTTCACTGATACAAGCATCCCACTGCCTGGAGCATGTAGAAACCAAGACACCCCACTCTGCCTGTAGGGGGCAGAGGCAGCATTTGAACCCAGATCTTCCTTCCCAGAACTCACCATCCCACGAAGTGGATACTTCAGGCCTTACTGTATCCATTTTCCAGATGGAGATGCGAAGTCTGGAGTTGAGGGATATCAAAGCCCCCCTTTTTGGGAAAAGGACCCACATGTGTAAAAATGTTTGTGGCAGCCCTTTTTGTAGTTGCAAGGAACTGAAAATTGAGTGGATGCCCATCTGTTCGGGAATGGCAGAATACGCGATGGTCTATGAATCATTGTTCTATAAGAAACCATCATCAGTATGATTTTAGAAAGGCCTGGACAGATTTATATGAACTGATGCTGAGCGACATGAGTAAAAGCAAGAGAAGATTGTACGCAGCAAGAAGAAGATTATATGATGATCGATTCTGAGGGACCTGGCTCTTTTCAACAGCGAGGTGATTCAGGCCAGTTCCCATGGGCTTGTGATAGAGAGCGCCATCTGCCCCCAGGGAGAGGACTGGGCAAACTAAGTGCGAATTCCCAACATGGTATTTTCACCTTTTTTATGGTTCTTTGCTTGCTTTTTTCTTTCTCACTTTCCCCCCTTTTTGATCTGCTTTTCTTGGGCAGCATGATGATCGTGGAAAGATGTGTCGAAGAACTGTGCATGTTTCATATATATTGAATTGCTTGCTGTCCAAGGGAAGGGTTGGGGAAAGGGGAGACACCAGATTTTGCAAGGGTGACTGTTGCATGTTTTGAAAAGAAAAAGCTTTAATAAAAGAAAAAAAATCTTTTTTACAGAGGAGGAAATTGAGACTCCGGGGATTACAGGATCACACTGGCTGATGAATTTGAGAGCGGGACCTCTGAGCCCGCGGCGGAACGGTCCTCCTTCCTTACCTGGGTTAATGCTGCTCCAGCTCCCGCCATCTCCTTCATCTTCTTTAAAGATCATCCTCCGCCTTCGGGTCGTTACCTAGCAACTGCTCAGCTCGGCCCCGCCCAGCATCTCGGCCCCGCCCCTCCGCGTGCCCTTTCCCCTCCGGGTTCCTTAGTTACCGGCGCGCGGCCTCGGCGTCTTCGTCGTCCCCGCCAACCGGCCAAACCATTAGGGTCTGAGGCGCTCGCGGGCCGGGGGGGAGGAGCCCGGCAGCGCCCCCGCCAGAAGGCTCGCGCCCCCGGCTCTCGCTCCTCAGGCCGCCGCTTGCCTCACGATGTCATTGGAGTCCGCGCCGCTCCTTTCTGGCCTTCCCGCCCGCCAGAACCGCAGGCGCCCAGTCCCGTGCCGCCGCTGTTCCCCCTCCCGCGCCGGCTGATGGTTCTTCCCTCCGTGTGACCTCGGCTCGAGCTGCGGAGGGAGGGGCCTGAGGGGGCTCAACATGGCGCCCGGCGAGTGACTCGTCCCGGATCCCGCCGGCAGTTGCTGAGCCCCGGGGGGCGCCCCCCGCCCCCTCCCCCGTCGGGGGCCGGCCCGCTCCCCGGGTCATCATGTCCGACTCGGAGGAGGAGTGTCAGGACCGGCAGCTGAAGATCGTCCTGCTGGGCGACGGCACCTCCGGAAAGGTCAGTCCGCACCCCGGCCCGGCCGACCCCGGCCTCCCTGTCCCGGCCCCGACGGCGGCGACCGGGGCTGGCGGCGTGACGCGGCCGGGGCCGAGCTCGGAGCCCTCTGCCGTCTCTCTTGAGTCCCGCCGAGTCCCGGCTGAGCTTCCCGGGGGCCCGGCCCTGTGGTCCTCCTCCTGCTCCTCCTCTCTCCAGCCTGTTCCTTCCCCCCTCCTCTCCCTCCTCCTCTTCCTCCTCCTCTTCCTCCTCCTCTTCCTCCCTCGTCCAGGTTTCTCATCCCTCTCCATTCTCTTCTCCCTCCTCCCCATTTCTCCCCCATTCTCTTTTCTCCTTTCTCTCCTTTCTTACTCCTTCACTCCCTGCTCTCCGTCTTCTCCTTCCTCTTCTTTCTCTTCTCCCTCCTCCCCATTTCTCCTTCTCCTCTCCAGTCTTTTCTTTCCCCCCCTCTTCTCAGCCTTCCTCCCCATCTTCCTCCCCTTTCTCTTCTCCCTCCTCCCCGTTTCTTACTCCTCTTCCTTTCCTCTTCTCTCCAGCTTTTTCTTTTTCACTCTCCTCTCTCTCCTCTCCATTTCTCACTCTTCCTCCCCATCCTCTTCTCCCTCCTCCCCATTTTCTATCCCATTTCTTATCCTTCCTCCTCTCTCATCTCCCTCTGCAGCCCTTTCTCTTTCCTTGTCTCCTATCCCTCCCCATTTTCACTCCCTCCTCCTCTTCCCCACTCCCTCCTCCTCTTCCCCACTCCCTCTTCCCCCACTCTCCCCTCCCCTCCCCCACATTTTCCTCCTTCCAAGAGCCCTTCTTGCTGCTCCCGTCAGTGGACCAGACTGGCCACTTGCTGCCTGCTGTAACACTAGGGTTCCCAGTTGGAAGAGACCTGGGACATCTCAGACTGGCTTTAAGTTGTGAAAAGCGAGGCTTGGGGAGGTCCTTTGCTGCTTGGAAGCACTTCTGGCCCTGTGTTCTCCCAGTGAGCCCTTTATAATGATCTCAGGCAATCTAAGTCCTTAATGCTCCTAAATCCTTTTTGCAAATATTTCCTGACCAGTTATCTTCCTGTGAGCTGCTCCCCTCACCCCTCCCTTCAGGATAATTATTATCCCCCTCCAAGAATTTTTTAAAAAATGTATTCTGGGGTTAATTGTGAAGTTTGCATATCAAATTGCTCCTTGGAGGACGTCTTATGTGCAGCGGACCTGAGGTCTAATTTCCCCTCCCCCCTTCATAGAAAGCCTAAAGGCTCCTAATTCCTAGATTACTCCACAGGTGGGGTGGAGATTAAGGTGGGGGAGGGAGGGGAAGTGGGTGCCCACTTGGGAAGAGACTGTAGGATCCGCTTCCATCCTTGGGATCTGTTGCCTTCCATTCCCTTTTCTGGTGCTCCCTTACTTATTTTCATTTGCTGAGTTCCGGTTCCTGCAGGAGCATCTGCTCTGCAAGTGGTGCTCCTGTAAGTCCTCCCCTCCTGGAGTTGGCCCTCCTTGAGAGCCCTGGGAATGCGAGCATGCAAGTGGTGCTCCTATAAATCCTCCCCTCCTCGAGTTGGCCCTCCCTGAAAGCCCTGGGAATGCAAGCATGGGCTTTTTGGTCTCCCTCTTGTCCTAAGCTCCTTAAGGCAAGAACTCTTCGTTTCATCTTTGTGGTAACTTAGGAGCCTGCTGCAGAATGGGGCCCGAATCACCTTCTGCTTCCCCAGGTGTTTTTCTAGTCTCCACGGCTTTGGGGTCACCCCATTAGGCCATTTTGGTTTGATCCTTTTTGGAAACAGGATGCAAATAATTGGGAAAAAAGGTTATTCCATATCAGCTTAGTCCCCTTTCTGTCTTATCGTTTCTCACTCTTCCTTTTTGAGCCACCAGCTTACTGTCTCTTAATGGCAGAAGAGTTAAAATTCAAGAGAAGCTTAGAAATATATTTAGGATGTGGAGCTCATACGGTACTGGAAATGTAGCATGAAGAGTTTCGAAATACAATACTGATGCACCGTCATGCTTTGACTTTAAACTATTTTTGATCATTTCTTAAAATTAAATTGCTTCAAAAGACACTATGGGTCTTTTGATTATTATTATTATTATTATTATTATTATTAAAGATTATTATAATAACCTTTTGATTATTATTAGATTTGCCCCACATCTGCAAAAGATAAAGCATCAAGTCAAAAATTTTCAGTTATCTGTTCAAATTGTTTGAGAAAGAAGTTTATACCACGTCTAGGATTAGGGGAGTTATGGGTTATGAATCACCATTCATAGTGGCATGGAGTTGTGAGGAATCGACTTACTCCAAGAGATTCTTTATTGGGAAATTGTCTCCCACAGACACGAACGCAGGGAAGGGTATGTCAAGTATCCTAAGGAGTATTTCTTGTGCTCCCTAAAGCTTGGCATTTTGTCAGTTCCTGCTCAGGCTTAGTCTAAAGTATTGGCTCCTGTTAATGCCACTGTATGTAGGTGGCTTTGGAGAGAAAGTCAATTGGTGTCACTTCTTAGAGGGAGAAAAGGCCTTATTATGCAGTGTTCAATAATTCGTATTTTTTGACCTGCCAGGGGTGCTGTGAGTCTTAAATAGCTATAGTGAATTTTGAGGCCTCTAGATGAAAATGATAAACTGTAAATGGAATTCTTCTGATGCAAAATCAGTGTTGTTGACTTTTTCTTTAAAAGGCACTTTGGTTCAGTTTATGTATTGAGCTTTTGTGAAGTTTTATATATTGTATATAAAATGTATATTTTTATTACGTGTTATCCATGGATGTCGATCTATATGTATCTATGAAAGAAGTAATGATTGAGTTATTTTTCACTGAGCTCTTTTACTGCCTTTTAGGTCTGTAAATTAGCCAATTTAATGATATAGTGAAAGGATAAATGAAAATGAGCTATGTGTCTAAGGGATATTTAGCTTAATTCTTTTATTTTATATTAACTTCAGCTTTGATGATGTAATTTTTTGATTCAAGTAACAAAAATATATGTTGTGTTGAATCCTTTTTGATATCTAAAGCAGTGATTAAGTTAAAATAATTATTGTTTAAATATCTACAAAACTAATAGCTTTAGGTTTGAGATTATTCTTATGTTCAAAAAAATTGCAATTTGCCAAAAGGTATTTAAGGTGTGCATTTCAGGACTGAAATTTGGCTGTTTTTTTTTTTTTTTTTTTTTCTTTTCTAATTACTAGTGATGTATTTATATTGTAATTATGTATAATAAGTTCTATCTTGAATGTTTTAGTTTCCTCTAATCTAAGAGCTGACTATTTGTATGGAAAAGGAATTTAGTGAAACATTTATTTTGTTCTCTCTTTCCCATCATAACCCCTCCCTATTTACATGATAAATTAAAAAAAAAATTCAAGTTGTTCCAACTGACATTAGAAAGTCAATGATTAAATTTCTTCCTGGATTTATTTCAGAAATATATCTACTAATAGAGAACCCTACATACTTTGAGATAGCACATTATGGGTTTCAATTTGAATAAATATAGCTGCACGTATATTCTTGTGAAATATTTCTTATATAGTGTTTTTACCACAGTGCCCAACACATAGTAGTTGCTATATATATATGTTAGCCATTCTTTTTAATTTACAACCCAGGAATATTATAATCATTGGAAAGTGAACCAGGTAAAGAGTGTTTGTTGTTAGCTACTTGATTTTAAATTAAGTGAATACATTTTCTAGGCTTAAGAGTTTTTTTTTTTCTTTTTAGCTTTTTTTCCCCAAAATTCAAAATTATTTTTGTAGAGCCAGCAATTTTAAATTGTGTTCATGTTTTCATCATATAAAAGATCAAATAAAATATTTATTTTCCATTAAAAATAAAAGAAAAAAGATTAGATTTTTAAAGGATTTCTATATTAAGATTTTCCTACTCATTATTTACTATGCTATCTTACTTTTAGCTGAGTACGTCAGTTACATTCTTGGTGCTTTTAGAAATTATATTGTGAATTTTTTTTGTGGCACTTGTTTTTATTTTTTTTTTTTTTAGCTAGTACTTAGGTTAAATGAGATTTATATCTCTAATCATATTCTTGTTTCCTCCTTTAATTAAATGTCTAGAATCCTATTTTCCTGCAAAGAGAAATTGGGTATTATCAGGGGACTTTTAGAGATTTAAGAGGCTCAATAGTGTTGTTCCCACTAATGCTGGCAAGTGAAATTTACCAGGTAAGCATTTAAGCTTGCCCTTACCCTGTCAATAATTAGAGATACTTAAAATTGCCCCTTGGCTTAACAGAGGCATAATTACCAAGATTGTTTAGTAAGATTTTGTCCTGAATCTATGCTTAGGATTTGAAAACCATATAAACTAATTTTAATTTTGTGCATTTACATTTTATTTCTTTATAGACCTCCTTAGCTACGCGGTTTGCTCAGGAAGCTTTTGGGAAACAGTACAAACAAACTGTAGGACTGGACTTCTTTTTGAAAAGGATAACATTGCCAGGTAAGGGACTATAATAGTGTCTCAATATTGAGAGAGATTGATGTAGTAGCATTTGCAGAGATGGACATAAAACAAAAATGTGTAAAATGGTTGTATTGCTTCTGAACAAAAATTTGAATATATCTAGAGTACTTAGTTTGGGGAGGCATATTTTCATCAGCATTTCTTAGTTTGAAGACAAGCACTTTGAGCATGTTTATGAACTAATTTTTTTTTCTGTTTCTATCACATAGTGATCATTTTGTACATGTTATAGGATGAAAATTTGTGGCATTTTCAGAAGGCCATAGAACGCTTATATATTTTTAAAATAAATACTTAAAGAGTTCAGGAATACAAAAATTTGTGTGCAAAAAACATTGAGAAAGATGATTTCTTTAAAAATATTTTTTTATTTTAGGCAGTCTGTACTTGTATTTTTGGTTGGGGGATGCTGAAGGGGAAGTATAATGTAGCTATGGAACCACTGTGCTCTAATATGTGAATGCTGTTTTATGCAAGGCAGCATGAAATTGCTGGCATTTAATAGACCACTAAAATTTAGGGTCCCTAGGCACTCATAAAAATACAGTTTGAGCATTCAAGATGTTTCAGTTCACGACGCAGAGAAACTATTTAGATGCCAGTTAAGCACACCGTGTGGAAAATGCAAAGAAATAATAACAGAGTGATTTCTGCTTGAAGTTTGTTTCTGAACAATTGGAGATTTAAAATGGACTATTTCTTTAGTTGTGATGGTTCAGTTGTGCATTTGAAAGTATTCCATTAAAATCTTTTATTTTAGTGAGCATGATAAGCTGCCTTCTCCTTCAATAGATTAATGTTATGGGAAGATTTAAGTAAAACTTGCAAATTTAAGCAGCATTTTTACTGTAGAGGTGATAAAGTTGATATATTAGTGATATTAAAAGTCACGATCATTTGGCTAAAGTCTGAAAATTTTTTCTCTGTTTAAAAGCTTAAATTAAATGCATTTGATAATAAAGTACTGAACAGTTGGTGGTTTTCTATACATTTTGTTATTATTATCCTTCCAATAAGATTTATTTGCATTTTCTCAGGAAAAGTAAGCTGAAAAAGAGAACTGTTTTCTTTCAGCTTTGCTCTTATTCCATTATTGGTCTGTAAGAGGTTAATAAGAATTGTTTGAATATTTTGTTCATATTTAAAAAAATTCTGACAATCTGATTATGTTTTTATTATTTCCACCATCATGGACCCTAAGTACAACATGCATGATAATTAACAGCAGTCACTAGTGGAATGCATACACAAATCACACAGTATGCCTGCTGTGAAATGGTATTTTTACAAAGGTTTCCCCCACCCCCCATGCTAGCTGTTGTCTTAAGAGCTTCTATATGTACAGTATTTTGTTATTAACCGTTCCAGTTGGATTGGAGAGTTTCTTAAAGAGGCGATCCTTCTTGATCATTTCATTATTCCTTGAACTTTTTTTATATCTAAGAGCTAAAAAGAACAGTCATCAGCTACCTCTAACAAAGTACTCGAACGGTTTTTGCTGGCTTTTCCATTTTCTATATATTTACATATGTATACTTATGTAATTGAAAGTGTCATATCTGTTCTACAGCATTTTTTGATAGAAGCATTTTTTTTGTTTGCTTTGACTACTCTATAAAATAATCTATGACTGTTTACACATTTGTTGTCTTATAGTATGCATTTTGTGTCTTAGTGTAATATCAGAAAGTACTTACCTTAAGAGCCAACTTTAGGAAAGTACTTGTAGTGAATATATATTTTAATTTTCCTGATTAAGGTTTTGTTTTGATGGGCTAAGTTCCAAAGGGAGGAAAAATCTTGTGTTTTTTTTTTTTTTCAAAGCCATTGAGTTTCATGCTACTTAATAAGTACAAATTTCAGCAGGAAAAAAAGTTTTCAATCTATTTTAATCTGTACAATTGAAATTAAGTGGATATATTAAATGACATTAATATAGTTTGATATAATTAATTAAATTATTCAAAATGACATGATATGGTTTTACAGTTCATAATTTTATTTATCTTATCAGCGTCAAAGTTTACTTTTGATATTGTGTGATAAATGTTTTTATTGTTTTGCTGAAAGTCTTGCAAGGTATAGAATAAAAATGATAACATAACTACGTATAATTATAACAAAATAGAATGTTAGAATTCTGATAAAACTTTTGACTTTCCACTGAAACTTTTTCAAGTCAGTGACTTTCCAAATACTGATCTATTTTAGTTTATTTCATGATCCAGTGTGCTGTATAGTCTAGATGCAGCCACTGTGCAGATCTGACTGCTTAAAATAGTCTATCTGTTCGTCAGAGGTTCAGCTGATAGAACTGCTTAAGAGCCATAGTCCAAATACTTTCAGGAAGGTTGTGGGTACACTCCAGTAAACAGGGTTCTACTGTGAAAAGGATTTTTAAGTCTTCAGTACAAGAAGTGGGCAGCCTTGTGTTTTCAGTTCCATCTTGACTCTGTAGCACTTTAAGTAAGGTTAACCAAGGATCCTTTGATAGAGTCACTGTTTTATCCTTTGGGGGCCTTTAATTTAAATGGAATGAAATCTACCTGTCTTTTGTCACTCATTTTCTCAGTATAATTTCATACAAAAAAGAAAGAGTAAAATAATTATTTTCACTTTAAATCTAATTGTTGGCAGTTTCACCAAAATTCTTTATTGATGGACAGTTTCAGATTAAGTATTCAAGAGCTAAACCACTGAGGTTTTACTCTGCATAATTTAATTATTTTAATATTCATTTTTAGTTTTATAGTTTATAAAATGACCAATTAATAGAAGATGCCGTATGCATGTTAACCTCCAGAATGAAAATTAATATTCACTTAAACTCATCTTTTAAATTTGATTTTGACCTCAGAGTAATCTCTCCCTTCCCATTTTAGTGAGGACATATTTTAATTCTTTTTAAAATGAGTAAATAATTTAAGATTGTGGATTGATTGTGAAATTGAGTATCTTTTACACTTACAAGATATCAGTTGATTATGTCTGCTAAATAGTAGCTTTTCATATTGAATTAATGTAAGATGCCACTTAACTATTTTTAAAAACTTTGTTGGGAAAACTTTGATTTCCTTCTTCCCACCCCCTCGATCAATTAGGTATGATATTGGTATTATTTTAAGTAATAGAAGTATATGCATGAAGTTGGTAATCCTCAAAAAAATCACTGCTTCATTTGTTCAGTTATTATTCACATGCAATTCTAGTTCTGGTAATAAAAATATATATAATGCAATATTTCTGGATATGAGAATAAAGGAATAGTTATTTTTTCCAGTGAGAAAAATATGACAGATTGAATATTTATTAAAGCTTTATGTAAAAACACTTACACAATTATTTGTTAATAAAATACCCTTTTCCCCTATAAGATGGTATAAATAATTGTCAACTATCTAGCAGATAATTGAGAGAATTCTTTATCTAGTAGGCTTCTGAGAGCATTGAATTTGAGTAATTACTAGAGATGGTTGGTGCTGTGTGATCACTATATTCATATTATCTTTATAGAAAAAATTTTCAGCTTCAAGAAATGAAAAGATTGCTGGATTTTTTAAAGGGATAATTTTATAGATGGGGCAGTTACAACCATTTTATTCCGTGGTTTGGGCAGACTTCAATCTTAATGTAGACTTCGTTACTTATAGATTCAGCTATAGAATCTTCATAGTATTTGGTTATTGCTCTGTGTGTTTGAATATGTGTTGAATGTGTCTGTATGTGAGCGTGATGAAGGGTGATAAACTTTAGTAGCTCTTATTAATGCTGATGGAAGTTTCTTAGGTAAATCCTCTGCACATTGGTTAGGGAATAGGCTTGACTATGTCTAGAGAATGGAAATATTGTAATATAAACCCACAGCACTCAGAATTGAAGCTAAAACTTTGCTTGAGACTTAAATATTTTGATTTTTAAAATTTCGTGTTAGTATGAGTTGTCTGAAATTTCCATTGGAAATTTGAATATCAGAATTTCATATTTTCAAAGCTATTTTACATGCATAATTTTTTTTTTGATCACAGATTCATATATCATGGAATTTTGTGATAATCATTTAAAATGCATAGTTTTTGTCCTTAACATACTTTTACTCTTGATTTTCTTAATTTTCATAGGGGTCTGAATGGCTTTTTTGGTTATTAAGGCTCATTTTGAATTTATGATTTGGAATATACTTGATTTTTTTTTTTGATAGATGCTTTGCCCAGTTTTATTAAATAATGTAATTTAGTGAATAGGCAATTCCTAGATATATATTACAAAAGAATTGTGATCTTGTACATTTGTTGTTTGCAGCTTATTTCCTAACAATTCCTATTGCAATAAAATATTGCTTTTCAGAACAGAGGCTGATCTCAACATAGTGGATGGGATTACTAACAGCAGCCTTTTAGAGGCTTCATTCTATATGAGATTTGATGATGGAAAGAAGAAACTTGTAATTTTGTTTGTAAATTTGTAATTGCAGTGATTTTGTTAAGCAGATTGTTTTATTGATTATACATGAACTTTTGATAGTCGTGTCAGTCATTTATTTAAAACCTTATGATATTCACATTAACAAAAAACCCATGCATTCTAGTACTACTGTAGAAACTTCTACCTTATATTTTTATAAAGTATTAATATTTAGTAATCACAGAAATGGTTATTTTGTATATGCTTTTAAAACCTAAAACTTTCTGACAGTTTTTCTTAATAGAGTTGAGGTATATTACTGTTGTATTTGATGTTATTAAAGATTAAGGAATTAACAATTATAAAGTTTCCATTTTTATTTTCTACACAAATGTCTTTCATATCATATAAAACCATGCCTTGTTGTATTGTTGTTTTTTGTTTTTTTTTTGAACTTTTGTCTTGATCTTTTTTTCTGAAATTTATAAGCATAAATAAATGAATGTAATCTGATTTTGTCCCATTTAGGATTTTACATTTTTTCAGTAGGCATGAAGTTTGATGTGATATGAAGAACTTCTTAAAGAATTAAAATTTCCTTGATCTTCCTCCCATTATTTTGAGAGGATTCAGCTTCATTGGGTTGGGGCAAAGGTGGAAGGGTACAAGTCCCTCCTATGATCTGTTAGTACAGCTTTACCGCAGAACTTCACATACCTGACTTGATGAGCCTGTGGGAAATTGGGCTTAGTGTTCACTGAAGATATTTATTATTTTGTTGGATTTTGGTCGATCCAGATGCTTCTTGACATTTTAGTTTTGCTCAATTTTATGTTTATTTTTGTTTCAGGAAACCTTAATGTTACCCTACAAGTTTGGGATATAGGAGGGCAAACAATAGGCGGCAAGATGTTGGATAAATATATCTATGGAGCACAGGTACAGTAAAATAGTGCAACTTAATAACTAAATATTTGAGTGAAAAGTTTGTTTTTTAAAAAATTGTTACTCTTTTTTAAATTTTATTTATAAATTTTTTTGACAGTATATATGCATGAGTAATTTTTTTTTTTATAACATTATCTCTTGTATTCATTTTTCCAAATTATCCCCTCCCTCCCTCTACTCCCTCCCCTAGATGACAGGCAATCCCATACATTCTACATGTGTTACAATATAACCTAGATTCAATATATGTGTGTAAATCCCATTTTCTTGTGGCACATTAAGTATTAGATTCCGAAGGTATACGTAACTTGGGTAGAAAGACAGTAGTGTTAACAATTTACATTCACTTCCCAGTGTTCCTTCTCTGGGTGTAGTTGTTTCTGTCCATCATTGATCAACTGGAAGTGAGTTGGATCTTCTTTATGTTGAAGATTTCCACTTCCATCAGAATACATCTTCATACAACATTGAAGTGTACAGCGATCTTCTGGTTCTATTCATTTCACTCAGCATCAGTTGATGTAAGTCTCTCCAAGCCTCTCTGTATTCCTCCTGCTGGTCATTTCTTACAGAGCAATAATATTCCATAACCTTCATATATCATAATTTACCCAACCATTCTCCAATGGATGGACATCCATTCATCTTCCAGTTTCTAGCTACAACAAAAAGAGCTGCCACAAACATTTTGGCACATACAGGCCCCTTTCCCCTCCTCAGTATTTCTTTGGGATAGAAGCCCAATAGCAGCAATGCTGGATCAAAGGGTATGCACAGTTTGATAACTTTTTGGGCATAGTTCCAAATTGCTCTCCAGAATGGTTGGATTCTTTCACAACTCCACCAACAATGTATCAGTGTCCCAGTTTTCCCACATCCCCTCCAACATTCATATTATTTGTTCCTGTCATCTTAGCCAATCTGACAGGTGTGTAGTGGTATCTTAGAGTTGTCTTAATTTGCATTTCTCTGCTCAGTAGTGATTTGGAACACTTTCATATGAGTGGATATAATTTCAATTTCATCATCTGAGAATTGTCTGTTCATATCCTTTGACCATTTATCAATTGGAGAATGGTTTGATTTCTTATAAATTAGGGTCAGTTCTCTATATATTTTGGAAATGAGATCTTTATCAGAACCTTTAACTGTAAAAATATTTTCCCATTTCCCTTCTAATCTTGTTTGCATTAGTATTGTTTGTACAGAAACTTTTTAGTTTGATGTAATCAAAATCTTCTATTTTGTGATCAATAATGATCTCTAGTTCTCCTCTGGTCATGAATTCCTTCCTCCTCCACAGGTCTCAGAGGTAGACTATTCCCTGTTCCTCTAATCTATTTATGATCTCATTCTTTATGCCTAAATCATGGACCCATTTTGATCTTATCTTGGTATATGGTGTTAAGTGTGGATCCATATCTAAAAATTAAGTTATTCTTAAGAGTTCTCTTTTGGTCAGAGAAGAGGAAAATTTTGTGAAAACATGTCATAAATTTATGTGCATATCTTTTCATTATTTATGTTCAATAAAATGATGTTGCAAGTAGTTTGTTATATATATTAGTACTTGTGTTTTTTGTACAACTTTCATATTTTCCATGCTTTTATTTCAAATTTTTATTATCAGTAGCTGAGAATCTTAAATGTTTTTGGATATTCATGAGTTCTAACGAATGTATTTTACCAGAGCATGTGGTCTTGTATTTCCTCTGTAAAGCTTCTGCTCGTGCAAGTGGGCACGCGTGCGTGCACACACACACACACACACACACACACACACACACACTCTTTTCCCATTACTTCTGGGAGCAGACACACCGTGCTCTGTTTGGCCTTCCAAGTTTTCTATGACCCGGCCCCTTCCTACCTGTCCTTAACACGTACTCCTGGATCCATTGATACTGGCCATCCTCTGTGCATGGAAACCATTCCATTCCACCTACTGACCTTCCTGGCTTCCCTTAAGCCCCAACTAAAATCTTTTCCCTACCTCTCTTAATTCCAGCCCCTTCTCTTTTAGTTCTTTCCTTTTTATACTCTATACAGCTCACTTTGTATATTTTTGTTCCTATTAGATTGGAAGGTCCTTGAAGGCAGGGACTGTATTTTGTCTTTTTTTGTTTTTTTTTGGTATCCTTTGTCCTTAGCACTGTGCCTAGAACATAGTACACACTTAATAAATATTGATTGATTGATTGATTAGAAAAAATAGTTTGAAAAAGATAATTAAAAGGATCCTATAAATTAAATTTAGAAAGTGAATAGAGTTGCAAGAAAAAAAAAAAACCAAAGGAAGCTTCCATTGAGTTTGCAAATATTTTTCAATACTATGGGCCTGGGATTGTGCTAAGCACTGGGGCAATAAAATAAAAGGTAAAAAAGAACTTGTGTTGTAATAGAAGAGACACTGTGTCCCTAAGTATATATAATGTTATAAGATACTTTAGTAGATATTGGCAGTTATGTAGAAAATTAAAAATCTAGGTCTTCCGTGAGATTATGAAACTAAGTTAAAATGTATATTAGGGCCATGTGTGGTAGAGCTACATATGTCAGTGTATTAAGGCAAAATGTGTGTTCAGTCATTTTATTTTGGTCAGTGTTGGGGAACAAAAAGAAAGGCAAAAACTATCCTTCAAGGAGCTAATGTTCTAGTGATAGAAAATACTTGTAAATAACTAGATACATATAAAGATATATACAGACAGAAGGTAACCTGAGAAGCATTTAACCCTACACTAGAAATAGTAAAACTCTTTATATTAATAAGAAGAATGCTTTGTATTTTTATAGTGCATTACAGTGTACCAACTACTTATATTAACCCAAAGGCAAGGGAAAAAAAATTACTTTGTAGTAACTTTATTATGTCAAAAGCTACCTTTCTGCCTTGTCTGAGTTGATACAGTTAAAATAATAAAGTATAATAAAGAAGCTCTAAATTATTTAAGTGTAAAACATTTTTGTTTTTGCAATTAATTTCAAATTTATGTGTTCACTTCATGCAATCTGAAAAATAATATATTTTGTGTTTGGGCAAATTGCTTCAAATCTTAAGTACTTAGAAATATGGCTAACTATTGGACTGTACGCTATACCTCTTACAGTAGCTTTATGTTGAATTTATTTTGAACACAAATGATTAATAAAAGAGATCTTTTATTCAGTTATTAAGTTATTTAAATATGCTTTTTCCTCTCCCTTTTTTTCGCTTATTCAGTTTTCTTGAATTCAGTTATATATTTTTCAATTCATGTAATGATATTATGAGATATTGATATTTTCCTGGAATAAAGCCTTTAATTACCAGTAATCTTAACATAATTTTTTCATTGAAGGGGGTCTCTAAAGTAGTACAGTCTTAGTTTGGACTTTTAAGAACCACTGTGTAATAAACAATTTTGTTATTTGAAGTTGCAAGAGATTTGGATTTCCACATACACAGATAGATCTAACATGTTATTCTTCATGGATTGAGGACTTGCAAAATGCTGTTGCAAAATGAAATCTGGCTTTAAAGCCATGTCTTAATTTTAAAAACTATTTCCACCCATTCGTTTTACAGAATTACCCTGGACATCTGTGCATCAGTCATGTTAGTAGTCCTGTATTTTAGACTTCTCTTAGCATCTTTTATCCTACTATTTGGAATTTTATTGAAAAATCATTTTGCTATTTTTTTTTTGAGCGGTCGAGTATTACAGAACTTGGGATAAAGGTTCCTATATAAAGGACCTACTTTTCTGAAAACTTTCAAACTAAGGTGGATCAAATATGTCATATGTTGGTATTTTAGACCACCTCCTTAATACCATCATAGAATTTCAGAACTGGAAAGGACCTCTTTGTTTACATCATTCAGTACATGCCCTTCAAAGAGAATCCCCGCTGTCATTTGTTATCATCCTGTGGTTTTTAATCGTGTCTGACTCTTTGTGACCCCACTCGAGGCTTTCTTGGTGAGGACACTGGAGTGGTTTGCCAGCCTATTTTATTGATAAGGAACTGGGGGCGGTGGAATGAAGTGATAGGTGCAGGGTCACACAGCTGGGAAGGGCCTGAGATCAGCTGTTAGTTAGCTCAGGAAGAGGAGCCTTCTTGCCTGCAGGCCTGCCACTGACCACTGCTCCTCTGAGTTGAGGTAACAGAAGTTCAGTGATTTGCAAACCTTAAAGAGCTGTAGAACCGGTAGTTAATATTGTCATGATCATTATTATTGTCTAGCAAACAGTATTTTATTTGTGTTCCCAGAAGGTAACACACAATGGATGCTAGATGCCTGTTGATTGATTGGTCATCCATTTTCTGTTTGAAGAACTACAGGGAGGAGGAATCCTCTAACTTTTAAAACAGTCCATCCATTCTTCTTTAACTTTGATCGTCAGGATGCTTTTCCTGACACCAGACAATTAGATTTGTTCATCATGAGTATTTTTGGATCACTTTGGATCACTCTGTTGCTCAGAGTAGCCAAGTCTTTCATGGTGGTTCATCATTACAACATTGTGATTATTTGGCTCTTCTGATTCTTCTCATTTCCCTTTATGTCGGCTCATAAGGATCTCGTCAGGTTTTTCTGAAACCCACCCTTTGTCATTTCTTCTAGCACAGTAACATTATGTTGTAGTCATGTGCCACAAGGTGTTGAACCATTCTTCAACAGTTGAGAATCCTCTTGACTTCTCATTCTTTGCTACCACAAAAACAGTTGCTATAAATATTATTGTGCATATGGGCTTTAGACTCACCTCTTGGGCCTAGTTCCAAATTGTTCTCTAGAACCGCTGAACCTTTTCACCATCTCACTAATTATTCATTACAGCATTCATTTTAACCTCCTCTTCTTCGGCCTTCGTTATGTCTGATAGGTGTGTGATAGTTGCTTCAATTTGCACTTTTCTAATTAATAGTAATTTTTAAAGCTTTTTCATATGGTTGTAGATAGTTTTAATATCTTCTGACAACTCCCTGTTTATATTCCCTGATCATTTATCAATTGGAGAATAGTTTTCAATTTTAGACATTTGACTCAGTTTGGTACTCTGTATATATTTGAGAAATGATACTCACCTGAAAAATAAGACATTTTGATTAGCTGATTCTTAAGATCCCTCCCAGCTCAAAATCTATAATTTAGTTTGTCTGCTTGTAAATGGCTTAAGTGGTTAGCACAGAACTGTGAGTAAAAAAAATTTTTTTTTGTTAATATTGTGTTAAAAATAAAAAAAAAAAATGAAATCAATTTTCGGCAACATTTGCTCATCGCCAAAGATTACAATCCTTTTATTATAAGCAGAGATACTAAAAAATCATAAAGGGGCTTATAGTTTTTAAAGACATGTAACTATATGAAAATTAAACTTTCAAACATTTTCTACCACTTAAGATCTAGAATCCACTTAAAATTATACTTTGGGTTGAGTTCTATATAATTACATTGCTTCAAATAATTATTTTTTGGCAGAGTATGGATGCATTATACTTGGTATAATTGTTGACACCAGTAGATACTAATTGGCATATTGGTAGAATTTTCCCATTTTTCTTTCACTCTTTGAATTTCAGCTAAAATCTCCAGCACTTTTATCATCTATGACATATTATGGAAGAAATAAAATAGTTTCTTCTTATATTCTCATGTTGGTTCCCAAAACAGTGATTGATTGACCTGTGTTAGAATTCTTGCATTGCTACTTACTGGTTGTATAATTTTGGACCGTGCTGAGTTCGGAGTCTGAAAATCTGATTTAAAAATCTTTTCATATCCATTTAATTCTTAATGGAACTTATACTCTCTGAGGCTCAGTTTCTTCATCTGTAAAATGGGGTAGATGATCTCTGAGGGTTCTTTGAACTCTATATTCCACGAAGGAAAGAATCTGATTCTTTGTCTTTAAGGGTAGAGTGCGCGTGTGTGTGTGTATTGTGTTGGTGATTCAGAATTTCCTGTAAAGTGCTGTCCATCATCATTGTATCAGAGCCTCAGAACTTGAGTTCTGAGGAAACTTTATTAATAATTTTGGAAAATAGGCATACAGAAAGTCCCAAAAATCTTAATGCAGTTTTCAGTTATTAAAATTTAAGTATTGAGATAAGTAAGAAAATGAGATATAATTATTTTTATTAATATTACAGTGGCTTATCTCTCTGCTTTCAAGAGATTTCTTTTATAAAATAAATGCAATTTTAAATATAAAGAATACTATCTACTCCACCCTATCTTTTATTTTTTAAAATTTTTTTTCTTTTTCTGAGGCTGGGATTAAGTGACTTGCCCAGGGTCACACAGCTAGGAAGTGTTAAATGTCTGAGACTAGATTTGAACTCGGGTCCTCCTGAATCTTCAGGGCTGGTGCTCTATCCACTGTGCCACCTAGCTGCCCCCCACCCTACCTTTTAATTCCTATTTTATAATATATACATATATATATTATGTATATAAATGTATACACATGTATATGTATGTGATGCTAAAAATATCTGGAAAATTATGAGAGCTGGCATTATTAATGATATTTGACTTATAGAAAAATTTTTTCAAAATACACACAAAGATAGTTTTCAACATTTACCTTTGCAAAATCTTGTGTTGCAATTTTTTTCCCTTCCCTTCTCTCCTATACAGCAGGTAATCCAATATAGGTTAAACATGTTCATTTCTTCTAAACATATTTATCTTCAGTTCTTGTAAAATTATCATGTATTTTTAGTTATTGAGGAAATTATCTATATTGAAGTGTCAGGCAGGAAAATTAATTGGAACCTTCAGTGAAGACTTATTGTTTCCCTTCTTGCAGTGGAAAGAGTCTGGGATTTTTAATCAGGGTACCTGAGTTTTAAGTTAGTTCTAGATTTGTCAGTTATTACTTGTGACCTTAATGAATTAATCTTTCTGGGCCTTGGTTTCTTCCTTTGTAAAATGAATGGGTTGAGTTAGATGACTTCTAGTTACCCTCTAACTCTAAGCATAGGAATCTTTACAGTGCTGTGGTTTCCTCTCCTCCCCACACTTTTTGCCCAAAGAGATTGAGCCTTGGCACTTTGGAGTAATCTCTTTCAACTCGAAGTGGATTAACCATTTTAAAATAGAGGAAAACAGATATATTTTAATGAGAAATGGTGCTAAGAAGTGACCTCTTTACTGGTTAGATTTCCAGATTTTAAGTTGAAATATTCTAAGAGTCTTCAGAAAAATGTTCTAGGCTGTTTTTCCTAGTGATTAGGAGCAAATACAAAGCTCATGGTATTAGTGCTCTGTAACCTGTGGCTAACAGACTAATAACAAACCACAATTGGAATGCTTCATTTTGTAGCTCTTTGCCTTTTGGCTCTTGAATGGTATACAAATATTGCCTTAAAACTGGGGAAGTAGGGTTACTTGTAAAGTGCTTTGGGGTACAGATTGTACCCCTAAGATTTCGGGGAATATCACTTATATGGAAATTGTGATCATAATGGTCATATTTGTTTTTCTTACTCTTACATCTTATTCTGACCAGGAGTTATTTTCACGTGGGCAAAAAAAATCAATATAGAAGAGTTCCATTACCTCAAAGTAGAGTGCAAAGTTTATAAATTGTCTATTTAGTGATTACTAGGTAGATTTGTCTTTGCCTGTTAGTAAGTTGTGTCTCAAATATGGTGCCCAGCCATTCAATATGAAACCTGAGAGCTGTATTGAAAAAACTGCTTTGGAATTGAGACCTGAAGATAATTTTTTTTTTCTTGAAAATTTTACCAAGGCCTTTTGTTTTTCTTCACTACAGATAATTCACAGAATCCCCTGCTCCCGACAGAGAAAAACAGTTAAGCAAAACCAGTTCCATCAACAAACACAATTCTTGAGGCAGCTAGGTGGTGCAGTGAATAGAGCACCAGCACAGAAGTCAGGAGATCCTGAGTTCAAATCCCGCCTCAGACATTTAATGCTACCTAGCTGTGTGACCCTGGGCAAGTCACTTAATCCCAGTAGCCTCAGGCCAAAAAACCAAAAACCAAATGTAGCACTATGACCATAATTTTCTACCTTTCTGTTGACGGAGGTGCATGTTTGAACGTTGCCTTTGATCTAACTATAGCTGCCTCATAGGTATATTATTGGAATATTGGAACCCTTTGATAATATATAGTTAGGATTACAAGGTGCTAACTCAGGTTGTCTAAACAGTTCTCTAGCTCAGAGTTCACACCTTTAGTTCACACCTTTAAAAGGAATATACACCTTTAAACTTCTGAAAGGAGTTTGCACCTTTAAAGGATTTTACACCTTTGGAATACTCACAAGCCCATTTTCTGGGAGGATAAAAAGAGGCAACATTGAGCCTGGAGAGCAGTCTAGTCTGGGAGATTGAGGTTAGATGGCAGTTCTGAATTGGGTCAAGGAGAAGACATCCCGTAGATTCTCAGGGCCAGCAATCCCACACTTTTGGAGGGGAAGGCTCCAGAAGCCTCCCAAGAAACCTCACAGAGAAAAAAAATTTACAGAAAAAAAACCTCCTCCCAGGGAAGGATTATAATTGAGAGATGACGGAACTTTACATTTTGGTGCCCAAACGTGGGGCAAAGGACTTCTTCTGAGCCCTTCAGAGGAGCTAGACCGGACTTCATAATATATACATATGCATATGTATACACGAAACATATGTATAGGCCTCTGTACCTTCTTTACTCTGGAGCAATTCATATAAATCTGTTTATGTTTCCATGAATTCCTCCTATGTATTTTTTCTTATGGTACGTGTGTGTGTGTGTGTGTGTGTGTGTGTGTGTGTGTGTGTTTAGCACTCTGGTCAGTTATTCCTTAAATAGCTATCTGTTTTCTCCTATCTCTTTCTCTGCCATCTCCTACTTCCTTCCCACCTTACACTGCATTTTATTACCATGAATCTCTGTGCTTGCATTCTTGTAGTTGAATCACTGGCTCAGAGGATATGAACACTTGGACCAAATACATTTGGTCCACATCGTGTTCCTGTCTTACCATAGCCCTTGAGAAATGGCTGCCTTTATCATCTTTGCAGATTTCAGTATGAGAGGAAATTTTGGGATTGTTTTTTTTAACTTCCTTTTCTTTTATTAATAATTTGGAGCATTTTTCCATTAATGACTTGTAATTCTTTTGAAAATTATTCTTTTCTGCCAATTACTTATCTATAGTAGAATATTTCTTGGTTTTGTATTTTTGGGTCAATTTCCTATATGTTTTAGATAACTTTTATCTGAAATATTGCAATATGCCCTCCTGGCAGTTACAATGACCAGTCTGCCCTAGGCCCAACAGAGTACCTTTGACCACTGACCTTTACAGTGTCAACTCCACCCGGCTCGCCTCCTCTGAGGCCTTCAAAGGTCTCTGGCCACGATCTCTTGAATCTATAGTTTAATAACCGGTAGCGCGCTCAAGAACAGCCATGTGTAATCTTAAAAGCCTTTATTATACCTACTCACACAATGCCCTGACTAATGCCCTGACTTGTCAGTTCCCTAGTGAACACTTGGTCTGAAGACCCAAAATGCAAAGATTACCCCCCCCCCCATTCAACAGTTGGTTAGATTCTAGGTTCATTGATTTAATTTGTATAAGATATTTTAAAATTTAACATAATCAGATTTGTTTTATCTATTGTGATCTCTTTTGGTTATGAATTTTAGCCTTAATTACAGCTCTACAAAGCCATTTCCCCCCTCCTTATCTAATTTTAAAGGGATATAAAGTTTTATTTTTAGGCAATTCAGTTTTTTTTTTTTTTTTTTTTAAATAGTGAACTGCTCAAGATACAGCATAAATTTATTTTCTGCCAGTCTGCTCTTTAGTTTTTCTAGCAGTTCTTCTAGAATAGGGAATCTCTATTCCAATTATTTTTCTTCTTGGATTTTTCATTGATTTGTCCCTCGGTTAGTAAGCACTTATGAAGTCTCCCCATGTTCCAGGAAATGTGCTGTGTTCAGAGGATGCCAAATAAAAAGTAAGATTATCTTTGCCCTCGACCACATGAGGCTGTCCTTGGAGTCACTGCGAGGCCGCAGTGCATGCTACCTTTGTGGCATTCAAGTCCCTTTCGCTCCCTGAGTCTCTGATCCATTGAGGGGGAGGGAGTTGGACTAGAAAACTTCTGTGGTCCCTTCCAACTGTTGATCTATAACTCTATGACTTACAAAAGGATTGGAGGCAAGCAGGGGCGTCAGGAAAGACTTCTTGCAAGGATGTTTTTGTGCTGATCTTGACAGCAGCTAGCGGTTCCAAGTCCTTCTTGAGTAGGCATGGGCGATGGCCTGTCCAAAGGAGGTGGGGGTTGGGAATGTCTCCTGAGTGGGGAATGGCCCCATGAGGCTGGAGCCTGAACTGGGAGAGGAGGGTGGGCAACCAGCCAGGGAACCAGGCTGAAGCCTGAGTGGCAATGTCAGTCTGCCAACCAGTATGGAGCAAGCTCCAGTCATGTGTCAGGCCCTGTGTCAGGCCCTGTGTAGGCTGTGGGAAAACAAAGTTAAAAATGAAATAATCTCTGCCCATAAGGACTTTACAATCCATCTGGGGAGATTTTGTGTATGTAGGTATAAATGACTATGTATATCTTCATATGTACAAAGTATGTATGTGTACATATACATATATGTATACATGCTTAAAGTAAGTGCAAGTTTTTTTTTTTTTTGGTCAAAAGCTCTGGCAGCTGGGACTATCAAGAACAGGTTTGTGGAGAAAGTAGGACCTTACCTGACTGGGTTTTGTTTGTTTGTTTGTTTTGTTTTGTTGTTTTTTTGCTGAGGCAATTGGGGTTAAGTGACTTGCCCAGGTCACACAGCTAGGAAGTCTTAAGTGTCTGGGGTCAGATTTGAATTCAGGTCCTCCTGACTTCAGGGCTGGTGCTCTATCCACTGCACCACCAGCTGCCCCACCTTACCTGAATTTTGAAAGAAATTAGGGATTTTAAGAAATGGGGGTAAGGAGAGAATTCATTCCAAGCTTGAGACATGACTCGTGCAAAAGCATGAAAATGAAAAAAAGATGCCATGGATAAATAAGAGGAGGCTAATTTGGCTGGATTATTGAGTATGAGAAATAGATTAATATAAGAATTGAACATTATATTGAAACCAGGTTATGAAGTGTTACATTCAGCATACCAAACAGAGAATATGTCCTTGATCTTAATGATCAATAGGGAACCGTGGGCATTTCTTGAGCAGAGGAATGACATGGTCAAACCTATATTTTAGGAAAATCAATTTTGAGATGTGTGTGTGTGTGTGTGTGTGTGTGTGTGTGTGTGTGTGTGTGTGTGTGTTTACATAACTTTTGCAGTTATATATGTGTATAGAGAAAAGAAAAGAGAGAAAAGGTTTTTTAAAAAAACAATATAAAGAAATAGAAGAAAACAATGAGGTGGGATGGACAGACCTCTTGTAGAATATTAGACATATCAAAGAAATGCTTCATGCAAAGATGGGCCTGAAAAAAGATGGTAGGGACAGCAGAAGATTACGAAGATGTGGCAAGAATATATAGAAGGACTATACGAGAAAGAGCTTAACATTCCTAGTAACCACGATGATGTGGTTACCAATCCAGAACCAGACATTCTGGAGAATGAATTTTTTTTTTTTAATTATGGCTTTTTTACCAGATATATGCATGGGTAATTTTTCAGCATTGACAATTGCAAAACCTTTTGTTCCAATTTTTCCCCTACTTCCCCCACCCCAGATGGCAGGTTGACCAATACATGTTACATATGTTAAAGTACCTGAAGAATGCATTCAAGAGGGCCTTGGGAAAGCATTCCTAACAGTAAGGCTAGTAGAGGCGATGGGATTCCAGGTGAGCTATTACAATGCTAAAAGATGATGATGTTGAAATGTTGCACTCAATAAACCAGCAAGTTTGTAAACCGTAAAAGTGACCGCTGGATTGGAAGAGATGAGATTGCACCCCAAACTTAAAGAAGAGAGAATTGCCAAGGAATGTTCAAATTTCTCCTTTTTTCAAAACAGCAAGTTGTGCTTTCTGCAGTGTAGGCTCCAAGAATATGTTGAACTGAGAATTGCCAGAAGAGCTGGTCGAGGCAGAGGAACTAGAGACCAAATTGCCAACGTTTGCTGAGAAGGCAAGGGAGTTTGAGAAAAATGTCTACTTCTGCTTCATTGGCTATGTTAAAGTCCTTGACTCTGTGGATCACAACAAAATATGGCAAGTCCTCAAAGAACCTTTCTGCCCACTAGGAGGCAAGAATTAAAGCTGAATATGGAACAGCTGATTAGTTGAAGTTTGGAACGTGCATATTTCAGGTTTGTGTTGTCACCTTATTTATTAAACTTATATTCGAGTACTTCATGCAAAATATCAGACTGGGTAAATGAAAAGCTGGAATCAAGGAATTGCAACAATCTCAGGTATGCAGAAGCTACTTATTACTCTGAAGGCAGAAAGTGAAAGGGAGTTAAACAACCTCTGATGAGGGTGAAAGAAGAGAGTATAAAATCTGGCTTGAAGCTTAACATAAAAAACTCCAAAAACTTGGCAACTGGCCTGTTACTTCTGGCAGGTAGTGGCAGAACAAATGGAAGCAGTGTCAGATTTTATATTCTTGGGCACAGGAACACTGTAGATGGTGACTGCAGCATGAACTTGCTCTTTGCAAGAAAAGCTCTGGCAAATCTGGACAGCAGATGAAAAAGCAGAGACATCACTTTGCCAACAAAGGTCCGTATGGTCAGAGCTATGGCTTTTCCAGGAGCCAAGTATGGCTCTGAGAGCTGGACCACAAAGAAAGCTGAGAGCTGAAGGATCAACACTTTTGAATTGTGGGGCTGGAGAAGACTTTGAGAGTCCCCTGGACAGGAATGAGATCAAATCAGCCAGAATTTAAAGAAATTAATTCAGTAAATTCAGTGGATGGCCAGATACTGAAGCTGAAATGCTTTGAAAAAATGAAAGTCTTTGGAAAAGACCCTGATATTGGGAAAAGGGCATGGCAGAAGCTGGATTGGACAGTGTGATGGAAACGATGAACATGAACTTGGACAGATTCAAGAGATAGTGGAAGATAGAAGGACCTGGCACATTTTGGTTCATGGGGTCACGAAGAGTCAGATGTGACTGAACAACAATATGATAACCTGATACTTTCATAGTAAATCCACAATCTATTCAAAAACACGCTTAATATCAATTTTTTTGAATTATGGATTGTAGATGATACAGAGAAACCAATTCTGAGACTGTTGCAATGGCTGAGGAGAGAAGTGCCAAGGATACTTGTAACTAGAAGGAAGGAATGGCTCTCTTGAGATAGGATCCGTGCGACTTGGCACTTGGTCTTATAATATGTGAGAGGCAAGAGAGGGAAAAAATGACAATTGGTTGTAACCTGGGTGATGGATGGCGGTGCCCTTGGCAGAAATAGCAAAGTGATGTTGAGGGATTCTGTTTTGAATTTTTGCTTTTGAGATATCCATAGTATATCCAGATATAGATGTCAAAAATGTAATTGGAGATGGGCTGGATACGTAGATGTAGAATTTATCTTCCCAAAGAAAGTAGTTGAACTTATTTTAGTAAAGAGTCTAGATAGCTCTATTTGCAAGCATAAGTATTCCCACACAAGGAGGGTGAGACACAGGGAGATGGAGACTCTCTGGCCAAAATGGCGACCAGAATGGAAGCTTCTTTAGCTTCTGTCAAATTCAGCAAAACAACTTTAGATTTAAACAAATCATTCTCGAGAAATTTAATGAAAAACTGTCATTCCAGAAAGACTAGAGCAGAAAAGGACCTTTAAAATGTAAGACTAAGAGTCTAGAGAAAAGTAGAAGGGAAAAGTGATTTGAGAAATCAGAAGGGTGTGGTGATGGAGTGCTTGTGTTCCGCCTTGCAGAACCTGAAGGTATTCCCAGAATGTTGATGGGTGAAATCAAAACCCAAACAGAGGAGGAGCTGGGAGTCTGGTGTTTGCCTTTCCTTTAAGAGGAAAACCAGAAGGTGTGATCAAAGTTGGAGGACACTTGTAGAGAAGGGTGAAAAAGGGGTGGGCTTGGGGTCCCAGAGAACAGGCGTTTGAGGGACCTCACTCTTACCTACAAGGGAGGTTCCGTGCATACCCCTGCACGAGGGTACATCCACTGCCCTCTCCAGTCTATGAGGGGGAAAGTTAAGGGCAGCGAGGCCTTTATGACTTTGTCCCCTGGAGTTTTGCCGAAGTCAAACAAGAATGAAGAAGGCAGATTATGGGAACAATTCTAAGGGCAATGTAAAGTCAAACTAGTTAAATAAAGAAAGAGGATTTGACGGTCTGAACTTGAGGCAAGAGGTTGAATGAAAAGAGAAGTAAAAGAACTGCCTAGTCTGGCAAGGAGGGGTAGAGTGATTGGAAGTTGCTATGAGAAATGAGAGGTTTAGTAGGGGTGAATGGAAGGGGAGGGAGAAAGGAAGGACAATGGAAAGAACTCCAGGTGTAGAGGCGGAAGATCTGGAGGCAAAAACCACCACTGGACAATTATTATCTATATTAGCTTGGGCAAAACTCTTAAACTCCTTGGGCCTCAGTTTGCTCATCTCTGAAATAAGGTTCAACCAGATGATCCCTGGAAAGTTCTATGTGTGTGATCCTCTGATTAGAGAAATGAAATTCAGGCAGATGTATTATGTATTGTGGAATTAAAATACTTGTGGATGATGAGATCAAAGGAATGAATGTTCTTTTGTGGGATTGAGAGAGGGCAGGGGCACATCATAGCGGTTGAAGAGGTTGATGGACTGGGAAGAAGTCTCCAACTTTACAAATTGTAACCTAGGAGTTGGTGTGGAGAAGGAGAGATTTTTTGGAAGACTAATATGTTTTTGATGTCTGTATCACTGAGAGTGTTTGCTCATTATGTTAGAATATTCTATGTTATGGATTGGTTTTTTTAAACTTAGTGAAATAAATAGTCCATCAAAAACAGGATAGACACATAAGGTAGAAATTCAAGACACACCCGACACACTTGAGTACCTAAAGTTAACAAAGGACAAACATAGTTGTGGAATTGGGAAGTGCAAATTGGATGTACATATTGCTGAAAAAAAAGCAAAATAAAACAGACCATGAGCTACGGAGGACCAGTTAGGGAAACTTGCATCATGAGTCGAGGTACCACTGCTAAGTATTTGGCTACAAGTTAGGTGGGAATCCGAAATAGAAGTATACACATGCATATGGATGGGATGTGTTAAGGGAGAGGGATGTGTATGTTTGTATGTGTATGTGTGTGTGTGTGTGGGGTGTGTGTGAGTGTGTGTGAGTGTGTGTGTGTGAGAGTGTGTGTGTGTGTGTGTGTGTGTGTAGGCTTGCTGAAGAGGAAGCTATCGAGTTATTTGCCATAAATAGAGGATCAAAAAAAATTGTCTTAAGTGGCAACAATAGAAAATATAGTCATGGAAATAGATTAATGAGCGAGGCTATGGATTCTCCAGCCCTGGGAGATCTTAAAACAGCATCAGCTGGTAGCTGCTTGTCCAGTGGATAGTTTTGGTATTTAACTGTATGAAGGGTATGTTCATTTACTGTTTTGCAGACTGATTTACTCACTTGATTGTATTTTTCAAGCATCATTCTAAGACCTTATGAAATAGATGATCTTGATGTACTTTTAGTAAAACCCATAGTGGAGTCCTTGGATTATAGAGTATTTTGTGACTTTGAGAAGTTCCTCACTGTGTTTACCTTTGAGCCCCTCATCAAGCCCTCAGAGAACCCCCTAAAATCCCTAAGATGCTCTCTCACTATACGCTCAAAGTCACCGAGGATTGTACAGAGGCCAAGGCTGTCTTGGACCCCATTCGGTTTAAAGTAAGAGTACCGACTTCTCCCCCCCGGCCTTTGTCTGTGACATCCTGTTAGGAATAACACGGCTGTATCATGCCTCGCTGCCGAGCCCTGAGAGTTTGTAAACATGCTGTCAACTCTTTTGCCACAGGGAATTCTCCTGGTGTATGACATTACCAACTACCAGAGCTTTGAGAATTTGGAAGACTGGCACAGTATGGTGAAAAAGGTGAACGAGGAGTCCGAGACGCAGCCTTTGGTGGCCTTGGTGGGCAACAAAAGTAAGTGGTTTCGATAGGATGCCTGGCCTGCCCCGTTCCCTGGCTTGCAGCACATGCAGTAGAGCTCCTGTTCTCCTTTGTGAAGGAATAGTTGCTGAGATATACTTAGAGCAATGCGGCTCTCACAGAGTTTCCAGCTTGTGCCCTGCTTCTCTTAAGGTAAGTGCAGGCCCGAGCCTGAGTCCTGAACATGCAGTCTGGGCTATTGAGAACAGCAACAGAACTGCACGTTTGGACAGAACCGGACTGTACACTCTACCCTAAAGACTTTCTGAAGGATGGGGATGCCTGAGGCAAAGAGGTTTCATACACACGCTTTCACCACATTTTTATGTATTTTCTTTGGTAAACTTTGGGGAATTGGTATTAAAAGACTAGATCATTCTGCAGTTGGATGAGCCTGAATACAGTGGTAAGTGGTGATGTACTGCATGGGAAGATGAAAATTCTGGCTACATCATTTTTGGAAATTATCTTCAAGACTGAAAATGTGGTATGTAAGAATTTGAAGCTAATTTCTCTTTTATATTCTGCAATAGAGTATTATCATGTTCCTTATCCTAGAGAAGAAGCTTAAAGGTGAAGACTAGAATATTGTTGTTCATTGTTTAATATTCAGAGGCCAGTGACCTGCTGCTCTCAATCTCACTTGAGTTTAGACCAAGAAGAAAGTATCGCAGGAGGGAATTCGATTTGGGTATAAGGAAGTGTTTCCTACCTGTGAAAGTTGTTAAGTAATTGGGTGGATTACCAAAAGAATTATCTTCTCCAAAGGCCATTTAAAAAATCGTTAAGTTATTTGTCAAGGAATGGTTCAAGTAGCTTTCTGAAGACAGGACCTACGTTTCTCCTGTTTTATTATTCTATGACTCTAAATAGATATAAATACACTAAAATGGGATGGGGGAAGGTGGAGAGAGAATTTGTTTCTGGAATTATAACATAGCGTGATTTCGATGAAAATTCATTTATGCATTGTAGAAAATAATTTCACCTATCCTGACATGTTGTGGGCAGAAAATCTCATTGTTTTTGTAAAGCTTTAGCCAGCTTTCTTTGCCGGATAGGAACTGTTTGCATTCTTCCTCCATCTGCTCTCTGTGGAACCTTTTTGTAACTGAATAAAATGATTTCTAATAAGCAAGTTACAATCCCTTTTGTTTTTATTTTTGGAGGCAGTCGGGGCTAAGTGATTTTACACAGCTAGTTGAGTGTCTGAGGCTGCATTTGAATTTAGGTCATCTGATCTATCCATTGCACCACCCAGCTGCCTCCTGCCTTTGAAAAATCCTGGTACTTTTAGATGACTTTTTCCTTATCCTGAAGTCTCCACTTCAGATCATCCCTCTTAGTCCTAGACTCAGTCAATGTGTATGATTGAACTTGGACTGCATCTTTTGGGAGAATCTTCAGAGGATGAAGACTGGGGAGAGTCTTGTCTTAATTTTTCTCATGTTCCCATCACCATCTAAGCATGGAATACATTTCCCTCTTTTTGTGGTGCATTGGCATAGTTATTTATACATATTATGTTCCATGTTTACATTATGCTCTGAGACATCCAAGTATTGGTCACTGTCAAAGACAGGCTGCCAGACTAGATGGCTCAATAGTCTGTTTTGGTGTCACCATTCCCAGGTCTTAAAAAATATTTGTACAATGACTGTGAATTTTAGCAAAAACACACTCGTTCATTGTTAGAAATGCACAAAAGTCCAGCATTTTCCCATAGCTGCCTTAGCTGTGATCACTTTCTTGTGTGTATTAAATCAGTTCTTTGAGTTTGAGATCAAATAACAAAGCATGCAGTCAAATAGAATGGTGCAAATGTTAAATGAAGAGATTCTAGGGGAAAAGTTAGTCCCCTTTCTACTAATTTACTTCATAGTCTGTCATTTGGCCTACTATCACATGTTCATGTAATGAAAGATCCTCCAATTAAAGTTACTAGGAATGTAGTTCTGAGTTTCCTGAATAATGTGTGATTTGAATTTTAAACTTGAGGTTAGGCTAAAATTTTTTTTCTCAAAGGAAAATTTATAATTATATAAAAAATGTAGACAGTTGGACTTAAAGCAGTAGAAACAGAGAAAACTACATGCAGCTTTATTCTGTTTTCATCGCTATTGAAATAGAATCAACTTTTCCAGGCTTGGTTTGTATTTAATTTTTACTGTTCTTGGCAGCCTAAGTTCTAGAAAATAAGAGTTAAAAATGAATATATTTTGTGGGTACTAGGAAACATTGGCAATAGGAGGCAAGAATTTTTAGCCTAGCTAAACATGTTTACATGATTACATGGATAAATCAGAGAAAAAATGACATAACCCATTTGTTCTAGACAACTGATTCCTCATAACTTTATTTATTATACACATGATATATTCCAAATACTGTGACATATTATTATACATGATATCATCTGTTTCACATAATTAATTTATTAATGTCTCTCCACTTTGCTTACATGATTTTGTCTCCCTGGAGCTCTGTCCCTCCTCTGTGCTTGTGTCCATCTTTGCTTTTGTCCAAGACTAGCTCAAGTTCTGTTTTCTTCATGAAGTTACTTTCCCCTGCCCTGTTCCTCCTTCCCTGGATCCCAGTTCTTTGGATTGGCTGTCCTGCTCTGGTCCTTAGCTCCTGAGTCTGTGCCATCACACAAGACTACCGTTGTTGCCTTCAGGCCACGGACCCTGACCCTGAGAAAGATCAGAAGGGACAAGTGCTACATAAATACTCTTAAAAGCAGGACATTTCTAAATAAAGCATGCTAAATAAATTAAAATTGCTTTAAAAATAATAATAATGGGGCAGCTAGAAGGTGCAGTGGACACAGCACCAGCCCTGAATTCCCAAGGATCTGAGTACAAATCTGGCCTCAGACACTTAACACTTCCTAGCTGTGTGACCCTGGGCAAGTCACTTAACCCCAACTGCCTCAAAACAGAGGGGAAAAAAAGTAGTGATAATGATCTTTTATGTCCTGAGGAATGAGCAGTGATTTTACAAATAGTAGGTGTTCCATCAAAAGGCTGATGAAATTCATTTCCAAGTGGCTACAACTTAGATATTGAAGTTCACATATGACTAGCACTGTTAGGATTCTTGCAGATGTTATGGGCCAGAACTTGAGACAAGGTAATGTGCTTAGTTCACACCTTTAAAAGGAGTTTATACTTTTAAAGGAGTTCACTCATTGGTTCTGTAAGGAGTTCCCACAAGCCCATGGAGTACTCACATGCTCATTCTCTGGGAGGATATGGGGAGCCAACATTGAGTGGGGAAGTCAGTCTGGAGTGGATCAAGGAGACTTCCCAGGAGAACTTCAGGGAAGCTCGAGGAGATTCAGAGCGAGGATTCAGTGGATTCACAAATTCAGCTGATTCACAAGTCTAAAGGAAAAGCCTGCTTATGGCCTTCTGGGAGATTTACAACTAGGATTGAATTCTGGGAAACCTATAATCCCACACTCTCAGAGGCAGAGTCACATTCCCACACTTTAGGAGATTTCATTCCCACATCTACCTTCTTGCTGGTTGGAGGCTTTGGAGGGAGCTAGAGACTGAAGATTCAGGATTTTGAAGGATACAATAGAGGATCTGGACTTTAACTCCTGGCTGCATTTTGAAGGCTACCTCCAGAAGCTCCCCAAGAAACTTGCTCCCAGAGAACGATCACAATTTAAAACATTTCACACTGTGCTAAAGGAAGTGATATTATGAGGCACCAGAAATGTTTGAAATATGAAATAGATTTGGAAGAGCATAATTGTAAGAGAGTATTAGAGAAATAGTGTAATGGAGATTCAGTTGGTGCCATGAAGCAGTCATGACAGAGGCACCTGGGGAGGTCCTGGATAAGTAGGTGGGGTTGGCAGAGAGCATGAAGTTCTGGTAAGATGATAATACTCCTCCCTGAGGTAAGGTGGGAAAGGCCTGATGGGATCTCCTCAGCCTTCCAGTCCCACCTCAATGGAGGTCTTGGGAAAACCCCTTTCTTGTCCACACCAGAAAGCCAGATTATGAGGTCAAACTCCTGAGGGGAAGTTTCTCCATAAGTCTGTCCATGGCCTCTGCCATCTTGGCTCAGCCCTTTTAGGGGTCAGTGTGCCATGTTCCACCTCATGGCCTCCATCTTCTCTATACCCTTCTCCCTATCTCATGGGGTCTTTGTCCTTGTTCTAGTTAACTCTTTCAGGGTGCTAAGTCCCTTTGAGAGATAGCCTGCCAAAAAGTGGTGTAATCCCTTTTGGGGCTAGTCTATTAAACTCCTCTGCCAGTTAATCCATTCCACCTTATGGTCCCTTTCTCCTGGGAGCTCCGGACTTATCTTTCTCCTTGTTAATTGTTAAGAGTCCCTTTCCTTACTGTGTGCACTCCCCAGTCCGTTTCACATTCATACTCCTGACATCTGTTTACCTCTTCGTTTTGTCTACGATCTGCTCTTATAAATAAAGGTATCTTTTCCCAAAGAGAAGGTCCTTGTGAACTCTTCACAGGAGCCTTGCGCCTTGTGTTTTGTACTAGAAATTGCCATCCCCACCTCATCACTACCACTTGGGCCCCTCCAGAGAGGGCCCATTTCTCTCAGTTATCCCATTCCACCAGCCCTGAGGAATCCCCCCAACTTGTTGATTTTGATAATCCCCCTGGCCCTGGGACTTGATAATGGGGTGATGTTTTTCTTCCAATTCCCTTGGAACAAAAGCCGTTGAAGACATTATATTCATGGTGGTTGTCTGGGTGAGTGAAGGGAAGCTTTAGCTCTGGAGTCAGAGGCCTCCATTCTTAGTGAGATTGTGAGCACCCTCCTCACGTGGGCACTGTGCACCTTAAATGTTGAAGGTGGGGATCATTTCATCCTAACTCATCCTTTATCTTTACACAACTAGAATATCTGCCTTGCCTAGTTTCATGCTAAAAGGACACTACAATTTAATTGCTTCTCGCTGGGGAGGAGAAGCACAAAGGGAATTGTAGTTCCTCTGTGTCCTCAGACAGGGTCAGTACGTATGGGCCAACTGTCACACGTGGCTTCTGGTGTGTGAATGGCTGGAATATCTGGGTAATAAATATTGAAAACTCTCCCGGAGATTTGATGGGAAACTAGAGGACTGTCAGGTGGAGAAAATGGAATGCCTTTATATTCAATTATTAAAAGTGTGATTGCCAGGGGAATTGTGCCTGTCTCTTTAAAACACTAGAGGCACGACCTAATGGTGAATTTGTGGCACCTTCACTTCTCTTAGAATAGTTTACCTGGTAACAAGATGCTTGGTCTTTTAGCAGTTGGATTTGTAGTTTTTCTCTATCATTTCTCTTGTTTGACCCCAGAGTAGATGTAATGAGAAAAGAATGGATGATAGAGCCGACGGCTGGTTTAAGAAGTGTTCTTGACCTAGAGAGAGCTGGCTTTTCTTTGCGTGAGTGCTAATGTAGGTATGTGGAAGGAGAACCCAAAAGAGAGAGAATGTAAAGGTGGTGTTTCCTGTGCTGCCGAAAACCGGGCCTGGAGGACAGACAGATCGGGGAGCTGCCCTCGCCTGTGGATACTGGATCATCTGCTGAGACGGCCTTCCTCATTTAGGGGGGAGTGGGAAGGGAGCTGCTTCAAAGGATTGAAGGTCGGGGGAGAAGTGCATTTCAGCTCAGGCTTCCTTCATCTGAGCCTGGAGCCTCTTGCAGATGGGAAAATTTATGACCCGAGAGCTGGAGTTGGCTATGCTGAGCCACTGCAGAAGTGAGGGACAAAGCCTGGAATTGAACCCACGGGGGCTCCTGGTGGGGGAGAGTAGTCTTCCCCACTCTGCCACAGCTTCCTATGACTTTTTTTTTTTAAAGTAAATGCAAAGCCCATTCTGCTCTGTTTTTTTTTTTTTTTTTTTTTTTTTTTTTTAAAGAAAGAAAAAACTCCAAAGTTTGAAGAAAGGGCTTTTTACGTCTCTAGAATTGATTGATAGGTTTTCTTAAAGCCTCCAAGGTGCTGTTTGCTCTTTTAAAGAAGAAAAAGTGTTGGGTTGGTAGAGAAATCTAGAAAACATCTCCTCCTGTTTTACGTCACAGAATGCTAGGAAAGGGAAGATTCAAGGAGGCCCAAGTGCTGATATGTAGAATAAATCCTCTTATGAGTGCTCCAAAATGGACAGGGGAGCTCTTGAAGATGGGACCCGGTTCCTGTTTGTCTTTGTAGCTGCAGAGCCTAGCAAAGCACACCGAATAGGTATGGTAGTGCTCATTGATTTGAATGGAATTGAATCGGAACCCTCTTCTATTAAGTTTCCCGTTCATGGAATCACAAAATCTATAATACAGAAACCCTGAGAAATTTAACTATGTTTGATGAAGTAGCTCCCCCTAAAATCCCATTATCCTAGTGTTGCAGTGATGAGCTTGAGAAAAATCATGTTTCCCATAATTGTAATATGTTAGACTAGACCCCAAATGTAGTGGAATGATACATATCTGTCAGGGCAACCATTTTAATATTATATCAATTTAAAAAGTAGACATGCTCTAAGAAATTTCCTTGAAATTCCCATTTTCTTTTAAAAGCTGTAAAATAATCTTCCTTCACTTTGGTTCTCTTGGAATGTCTTATCATGGTTTGGAAGTAACCTTAGGTTCTTGAAGCTGGGCCAGAAGTGGAAAGGCTTCATGTCTAAGTCTTGGGAATTACTGCCTGTCTCTTACCAAGGACCGGCCTGTGGACATTTGGCAAGACTTCTTACCAAGAGGCAATCCTTCAGGTGCTTTTCTTTTTCAGTTTAGCAGTTCCTAAAAACTGTTTTAATTAGACACAAGATGTTGTGCAAGATACTGGTGGAGAACACTCATACTAACGAAACTTCAGAGCCTTGGAGTATTAAAGTCACCATACTCATGTTAACTTTTTGCACTTTGTTTTTAATCTCATATTGCAAATGTCCTGTTGTCTAGGCCACAATATTCAGTTGGACCGACAGCTCATTAAGTCAGCCCATCATTACATATATATATTTTTAACAGATGCTTCAAATGAACACTAGACTCTCCCAGAATTAAACAGCGAAAGAGAACAGTCTGGATTGCATTTGGAAAATTGCACAATATTTTTAATGATGACCCCAAACGTTTCCTTGAAACAAAACCCCTTCATTTTCCCATGAGTGTTTTTTATTCTTGCTATGTGCCTCAGAATCATGGAGCACTGTGGGCTCCAAAGAATCAGTACTGCACGTGACCTCCAGGTCAGTGGAGAGATGCATGGAAGCCATAAATAAATGGAAGCCTTTTACTAATGGTGACTAGTGTATATGAAGTGGTGTAAATGATGTTATTCAGGAGACGTGGGACTCAAAATAGGAGACAGGCCAATCGCGGTTCGAGAGTGATTTTTACTGCTATCTGTGTAAAGTTGTTGTTTTTTAATTCAAGCCTTTAAAAAATTTTTTTTTAGTGGTATTTTATGTTTTATATCTCCTATATTTACCACATTCCCAGAGAACCGTCTCTTAAAAAGTGAAAAGGAAAGAAAAATAGTTCATTAAAAGTAATCAACAGGCTGAAAAAGTGTTCTCCCCCTAGAGTCCCCACTTTGGAGTTCTTTTATATTTCTTCTTTGGAGCAGATTTGGTATTTATGATTTGGAATCATTCCGTTGTGATCGTTGTTGTTCTTTCCATTCACATTGTTACAGTTTTTGTGTTTTAGGGTTTTCCTTCCTGGTTCAAGGTAGCAAAATAGATGGAGCCCCCCTCACCCCCCCGGCTTGGAGCAGGAAGTACCCCAGACACTTACTAGTTGTGTGACTCTAGGCAGTCCCGAGGCTTTGACCTGCCTCATTTTGCTCAGCTGTAGAATGGGGATAAAAAGGGCACCTACCTTCCCTCTTCCCTCCATGGTTGTTCTAAGGAGCAAATAAGACTTCCAGCGCGGCGCCCGCCTCATGGGAAGTGAGTGCTGTGCTTGCTCCAAAAGCTTTAAACGAAGGTTTCACAAACATCTGTTGATGTTTCATCTTTAAATGTTTTTCTTGGTTTGTGTTCGCTTTATTTTTGTCCATGTGGGGGAAACCTCTTTTTGAAGATGGTGTGAGATCCGAGCAAGGAGGAGTTACCTCTCATGAGAAGACATTGGCAGATTTTAATCTCCCTGGATGCTGTGCCAAAATTGAGGAAATCATAGATGGATTTCAACACTGGCTTGTTGGTGAAAGATATTGTGTGTGTGTGTATGTGCATTAAATTAATGAAATAATAAATTGTTACTAGGTTGCAAATTCACAATTATACTGAAGGAGGCATATGTTAATCACATTAGATAAATACATGGACACATTATAATTTTACTGTATTAATGTTAAAATTAGTGCAAGGAACCCATTTCTGTAAGTTTGAGCCTTTTAAATTTATCATTTTGTTGTTTTTCACTTCTTAACCTATTTTGCTTCTCCACTATCAGATCCATCAGCCAGCTTTTCCCCTGTCAAGCCAACATTCTCAGTGGATATATTGTAAACAGAACTTAACTGGGGCTGCATGGGAGCTGCACTTTGCTTGATTTATGGTCCTCACTGCTGTAGGGGATGTGGTTATCAGGACCTTCTATTGGGTGTAGGTACTATCAGGCCTCCAGTATATAGTGGATGGATGAATGATATCTACTCTTAAAGATATTAACCAGATCCTCTCCCAAATAAAGACTAATAACTCAGATTTTTAAACAGTCGCCATGACAGATGAGGGCAGAGAAGAGAGTGCATCAACACTAATTAATGATGTTGACTGTATATTCGTCTTCGGAGTGATGGATTATTCTTGGAGGGCTATCTCTACACAGGAAATGATGTTTTATATTGGGAGTTTATAGGCTATATTTTAATGTATTCTCTAATTTGTGCTCTATGAACTTAGTGGTCATCATATATTAGAGCAACAAGTAAACTGCAGAATAGAATTTTTTTTTTTTACTGCTCTTTTAAGTAGAATATCTTTTCAGATTTTTAAGGATTATACTTTATTCCTAAAACAATAGTAGATAAAAGACATTTATATTTTTACCTTGAAAAATTAATATGAATTCACAAGATGTTTTTTGAGTTTTTAGATATTTTATAGTGATATAGTATAGGGAAAATGTGTACTAGATAACATTTAGTTTAATTAAAATACAGATTACATAGCAAAAATACAACTATGTAGCTGGATAATAAAGGAGTTTTTCTAGTTGTACTTTCTCTTTTCATGCCTCTGTTGTTTTCCTCCAGAATTTTTTAATTGAGATGAATGAGAAAGTGTTTATTAGGCAGTTACTGTGGGTAGTTAACTGCTAGAGGAAGGTAATTGCCTTTCTGTACCCTGTGTTTTATTTTAGGACTCTTAATAGTTTGGATCCCAGTTTCCCAGATTTGATGCTTTTCATATTTATCCCTACTTAATTCTCATATGGTATTTTTATCCTTTTATATGCCATCATGATAATTTAGCATCCTTGAGTACATGTATGTGTTTGTGTTTTGACTCAACTCTCAGAGTTGAAAAAAGGCACCTTAGAGCTTGTTCACTCTAGCCTAGCTCCTCCTTTTAAGTGACTGAGTACTGTTAGGAAAGTGGTTTTTATGCCATTACCTTTTCAAAACATTAATCAGAAACCTTTTGTAATTTTTTGTGGCAGCAATCTTATTTGAATACTTGTTAATTATTCTTTCAGTATAGTTGTAAAAGGCCTTTTTATAGTAATATGTATATTATCTAGAGACAAGGAAATGAATTTTTCATTAAGAGATATGAATTTTGGCAATAATGATGTGCCTTTATGACTTCTATCTCCTTGTTTTTTGATTTTATTGAGATTGTTACACATATTCATCTCATAACTCCGAACAGGATTTATGTAGAATGTATTGCCTGCTTTGCTTTTTATTTGTATTTGGCAACAAATCAGACTGTGAATTATGAAGGCTTTTATGTGCGCAACTTAATGGAAAGATAGTGATCCAAAAGTAGATTTCCCCGTGAAATCTGAAAATGTTGTATAGTTAACATGTTGTGCTACTTAGTATTTTAGAAATTATTTTAATATATATTGGTTTAATGTGGTTAGAAAGAACAGAGGATGAGAAATAAGGAAACCAGATATTTAGTTCTGACTGCCACTCGCTAACCTGCTCAAATCATTCACCTTTTTCTGCTATTCACTTTTCTTATCTGAAAACTGAGAGTTGGCGGGATGGTGACTGTTCAGTGGCAGTCTGATCCCAGCTGGAGAGGTGTATGCATTAATGAATGCATGCACATGCATTTTCCTGAGTTTATTGACTTTAATTTTTAAAAATAGTACAAAATTCTGCTCTAAAGTCATAGCCCTTGACCTCTTTTGGCTGCCTGTAACAGCTGATAGATTTCTTAGACTTTTGTGTGTGTGTGTGTGTGTGTGTGTGTGTGTGTGTGTGTGTGTGTGTGTAATATAATCTGAGGAGTATAGTTCCTGCAGATGCATCTAATATAAAGTGGGTGATTCTTGGAACAATCAGATTGCAAATAGCAGCCATGATTGTTTGGAATCTTTTGGAGAATTGAAATCTACCTCTCTATCTTTTCCTCCTTGGTCCTCCTGTTACTTGCCAGAATTAAGCAGAACAAATCTAATCTCTTTGCCTTTTTTATGCTTCAGGATTCTTATTCAGTTTAGAATGTTTTATTTTTATTTCATGATGTTTTTCTATGATTTCCAATAAAATTTCCCCATTTTCTAGTGGAAAATAAATAACTCTTTCCTTCTTTTTTGTCTTATAATAGCTGGCATTTTAACAGAATTTTCTTGTAAACCACTCTAAATATATGCTATGATCCTCATAAAAACTCTCTGAAGCAGTGTAGAAACTCTTTTTTCAGATTCTTTTTCATTGCCTTTTAAACTTTGCATTTCAGACTTGCTTAATTGACAGAAAACTGGTGTACTCCTTAAGACTTAGCTGCTGGAGTGTTGCTTATGCCATCAGTGTGGTGACTGCGAACTCTTTTTGTGCTACAAGGGAAGAGTCAGTGAATACGAGTGGATGGGGATATTTCCAGAAATGACTAATGTAAAATAAGAGACATCACTAAAACTTGAATAAATAAAGTATCTATGAACAAAGGTAAACAGAGTTCAGGGAAGGAGGCCAGTCATGTCCGCTGCATCCCTTCATTGGAAATCTCTTTGGAATTTCTAACTGAAAGAGTGAAAAAGATGGAGCAGATGTTGCAGAGTGGGTTGTTTTCTCCAGGGTCTGATGATGCAGACTCCTCCGTTTGCCATTTTCAGCTCTTTAGACCTTGGCTCCATCTTTTTCTAGTCTTATTAGATATTATTCCCATTTATGTGTTCAAAGTCCAACCAAGCTGGCTTTCTTGTTCCACAACCCGACACCCTCATCCCCCACTTTATGTCTTTGCACTTCTTGTCCCCGATGACTGGAATGCTCTCTTGGAATCACTTCTCTTAGAATTCCCAGTTTACCTCAAAGCTGAGTTCACTTGTTTAAAGTCCGTTAGACAAGGATTTTCTTGATCCCCTAGCTGCCAGTGCCATCCTGCACCCTTCCAATAAGCATATTCATGTTGTCTTCCTCCTTGAGTACAGAAACAATTTCTTGTTTGTCTTTGTGTCCCCACTGCCACACATGGCTTGGCACTTGTTAGAACATAATAAATCCTGTTGAGTGATTTGTATACATTGAAAGAGGGTCTGGGACAACGAAGTAGAAATTATCTTTACTCCTCTATGTTTTCAAGTGTGCCACTTCTTAGCGGTGTTATGATATTTTTTGGAAACAGTAGCTTTTTCTGCTGTGGAGAGAAACTTGAATGGATTTTCAAGCTCACAGAAAAACAGAAAATGGTTAGCTCTCTGGTGCACTAAAAAGGAAAATTGCATCATTTTGGGGATAAGAGGAGTGAGATTTCTTTTTCCTTATATTTAATATTTTAATTTTTTCCCAATTACATTTAAAACAAAGTTTTTAAGCATTTGTTTCTAAAACTTTGAGTTCCAGATTCTCTTCCTTCCTCTTTCATTAAAGAAGGCCCATGGGAAGTTAATGCAAAACATTTTTATTAAAGTCATGTTGTAAAAGAAAACATAGATTCCCCCTCAAAAAAACAAGAACCCTTAAGAAAAAAGTAAAAAGAAACCAAAAAATTATGTTTCAATCTGTATTCTGACACTGTCAGTTCTTTCTCTGGGCATGGATGGTGTTTTTCATCACAAGTCTTTGGAGTAGTCACGGATGATTGTATTGCCGAGAATTAGCAAAGGCATTCGTAGCTGATTATCCTCTAACATTGCTATTACTTTGTACCTAGTATATTTCACTTTGCTTGAGTTCATGGAGGACTTTCCTGGTCTTTCTGAGAGCATCCTGCCCATTAGTTCCCATAGAACAAAACTTTTCCATCGTCATCATATACCATGACCTACCCAGCTATTCTCCAATTGATGGGCATCCTGTCAATTTCCAGTATTTTGTTGAAAAGAGGGCTGCTATAAATATTTTTGTATATGTAGGCCCTTTACCTTTTAAAAAAAATCTCTCTTAGGATTCATGCCTCATAATGATATTGTTAGATCAAAGGATATGGGTGATTTTATAGCCTTTTGGGCATATTTCATATCTTTTAGTCATTTTTCAATTGGGAAATGAGTCTTTTTTTTTTTTTTTTTTTTTTTTTTTAATTTGACTCAATTCCTTACACATTTGAAAAATGAGGTGGAGGCCACCTAATTTGACAAGACAAGGAGAAAAAGGGAAGGGAAAAAAACGGGACAGTCGGCCATTGTTTCCCAGTTGAATGTCCTTCTCTTGAGATTGTTATCTCATGTGTCAAATGGAGATAATCATGTGGGCTGCCTGTCTTGTATCACCGTAAGAAAAATGCTATCTATATTTTTAAAGTTCTAGATAAATAAAAATTGTGATTATTTATTAGATTTCTGTTTACTTTAATTAAATCTTCATATTATGTGATTGTGTAATAAAATAAAATCAGAATTGGGAACCCGGAGACCTGGGTTTCAATGGTGACCACTGCTGCTTCCTTGTGTGACCACCTCACCTAAGCAAAGCCTCTATTGCCCCATCTGGGTTGCCCTGATCTCCCCTGAAGCCCCTTTCCTGCAAGTTCCTTCCCATCCGGCCCAGTCTAGAGAACAGGCCTCTGCCGTCAGCTTTCACAGAGCATTTGCCTCCTGTTGGAGGCTCAGCTGGAGACAGGACTCGGTTTCGAGTATGTGGCCATGGCTTATTTTTTTAGCCCTAAACCTCCCAGTTAGCTCCTAACTCTGTATATTCCCTTGTGAACTTTAATAACTTTAATGAGGGCTCACCCTTCCATAGGTTAGAATCTTCAGTTCTCTTTTTCAGGCTGACTTTTTAGTCACATTGAATCACTTTTCTTCTGCAAAGGAAGGGGGCCGGTGGTGTTTGTAGCCCTTTCATTCTTGTTTAATAGTGAATCTTGTTCTTTTCTATTATTTAATGACGAAATATACAATGTTACTTAATAAGTGGCAAAATTAGAGGTAGCTACTATTATAGTATTCTAGCTGTGAAAGATTATGCATGGTAATAGGGAAGAGGGGATAAGTGTGGTTAAATGAGATCCACATGTTGGTAGAATCCCAAACCTCAGAATAGTCAATAGTTTCAATCTCCTTTCCATCCTCACCAAACCTTGACAAGAGTAAATAGCAAATGGCAAAATAGCAAATAGAAAAGTTGCCAGATTTTCAGTTTTCCTTCCTTTTCTTTCCCTTTTTCACTTTTGGTGGAGATGTGAGCAAGCAATAAAATGGCCAGAGAGTAAGCACTGGGAGGTGGGAGGATGGAGGATAATGATCTCTTTCATAGCAGAAAGTTGAATATATTTTTGGATTTCTGAACATCTTAAAAAAAAATCGCAAGTAGCACTGAGACTTTCAGGGGCAGTTAATGTCTTTGGGAAGTGAATAAGAAAGGACAGTCTTCATATTTCATCATTGAGGACTTACAGGGTGCTATTTAGAGGAATGGCTTCCCCCTAAAATCGCACCATACAGAGGACATCGAAGATTAACAAATGGTTGATTGAGGTGGCTATTGAGGATTGGGCATCTAAGGGGAGCTCAGACTTCTTAGTCATTCCCAGGATCAAGATAGAGGGGACCTGAAAGTTACCCTGGTCTCCCTCACAGCCTCCAGTCCGCGCTCGGGAAGGGGCTGCAGCCTGACCCGTGTACATGTGTTCTCCAGATTGCAGGCGCTAGCCCCTCTCTCAGTTGTCAGGGTTTAGATAGACTGTTTAGGAAATCTCTCCACACACATGGCAGACGGGGAGGTTGGTCCATGGTCTTGAGTATGTGGTTGGGCGGCCAGCCCAGACTGGTTGCTGGGACAAATTTCTCAAGTTGGTGTCTGCAGATTTGAACCATGACCTGGGATGCCGGGCACATTGACTTCCATTATGAGTTCCTCTAGAGCAGGGCATAAAGAGTCAGTATCTGGAGAGAGGAACCATTTTGTCAATACTGAGGAAGCCAAACTTTGGAAAATGTCTAGAAGTAGAATGGCCTGTTAGACAAACCCGTCGCTGGCTTCTGCCTGCTTTTATCCCTCTCACTGGTCATCTAGCAATACCCTCTGCTCATAGGTTTTCTTTAAGTATAAAATTTCTCGGGCAGTGCACTGTCTGCCTATTTATTTCATAGAATTTTTGTGCGGTTTGGGGTTTGTGTTTTTTGGGGGCATAAGGATCTCTGTATGAAGAAACCCTCTCCACAGATGTAAACCATAAATTTGTTAGCCATTTATGTTGTTAAAGAGTTCCCTAGACTACTGAAAGGTTAAGTTTCTTGTCTGTGGTTGTATAGCCCGTATTTGTCAGAGACACGAGCCCAAGTCGGCCTGCTGATCCCATGGTCATGTCTTTATCCAGTGATGTATGGGAAAGACCTTTGAAAAGTGTCGGAATGTTATACCTTTGCAAGATCCCAGTTATTTATATTTGTTTGGAATTATTTGTCATGGTACAAAGGATTTTTTTTTTTTTTTTTGATTATTTGAGCTAGGTAATGGAAATTGTAGGAAATATATGCTTTAGATTAAAGGTTCAAATAAATCAAATTAATTGAGCACTCATTTTTTGAGTACCTACTGTGTGCAAGAAAAGTATTATACTTATTACATTGGAAGTTATAGAGAAGAATGATACAGTTTTTATCTTGAGGAGTTTCTAATCCAGAGTTTCAGTTTCTCAGGCTATACCCCTGTTAGGAGTGGGGCCTGGCATATAATAGGTAATACTAAGTAATTGTTGAATTAAATGATTTATGGAAAATGTAATTAAAAATTTAGAGGCACTATCTTTTTAGCTGTACTTTATGCAAGGTATTCCCAAGATTGGCCTAGCTACAAAGAAGCTATTATTTGTCATTGAAAACATTGAAAACAACTCTGTTTTTAAATATGCTTGCATAATTCTAAATTCAAATGAATTCCAAACAATATTTAATTATTTTCACTTCAATTATCAATTTAATAGAAATTAAAATTATTTTCCTCTTCAGCTTTTCACTGTTTCATATTTTTGTTTGAAATGAATGACTTTAATTTTTCTCAAATCAATTTCACGTTCTGGATGACAGCAATTTAGTTTTATGTACTTTGAAAATATTCAAGAATTTATCAGAAAGACAATTTGCTTATAATTACTATGTGGGTGCTAAACTTTTGTTAAACTATACTTTAGAAATTCAAATTGTAAAATGTTCTATTTGCATGTCATTTAAATACAAAATTTGGTAGGAACCTCCCATTTTATAATGGCTAAACAGAAAGGGTGAAGGTTATTATTGTGCTGTTGCTATGAATTTATATCTGGTTTATTTTGTAATAAGGACATGTGTCTAATAAAAAAAAAAAGATGTTGTGTGAACCATCATTTGAGTTTGAATATGCTTCTGTTTTTAGGTACAAATGTTGTTTCTGGCTGCATCCATCATACTTAGCTCTTCTTATAACAAATGGAAAGCCCTTAATTGTACCTGAGGGAATAATTACTCTATTGTGGACATGTGATGGACAAGAGCTGTGTTTAGCAAATGAAATCAAATTATAAATAAAAATTATGTGAATGTCTCAAAGTCTGGCAGCAGTGAGAAGGGTTATAAGCTGATGGAAGCTTCTGATGTAGTATTCTTGCATAGTTCTTTTCCTCTTTCCCTTTTTATGTCAGAGGTAATAGTGGATAATGAAAAATTTAAATAATTTTCTTATTTGCTTAAAAGATATGCCATAGAAGCTAAATATGCTATCTTTGAAAAATTATTGATGACTAGTCATCTCATTTGGAGCTTGGTGACCATATGCAAGTCATTTTATTCTTCCTTGACTCATTGATAAAATGAATTGGCTGCATTGGAAATCTTCAAGATTTTTTGCCTTTGTTATAATCTGTGATTCGATCTAATATGATTTTGACTTCACCAATTCCAAGAAGTTGGTGAGATTAGATAAAAAAAAATTATTATACTTTGATTGAGGGCAGCTAATTAGCATTAACCCAGAACAGCTCTTGGGCTTTATAGATTCAAACATTATATGTGGTTGCACTCCTCCAGCAAAAGGTTAAGTATTAATGGAAAATGGTCACAGCCCTTTTACTCAAAGAAAACATGTTACTTGTAAGTTTTCTTTTGATTTAACTTTTACAGTTACATTGAATGTCTTCATTCATTTAGCCATCCATAAAGCAAATATTGTTGCACATGCAGTGGATAATCAGTCTTTTTAGGACTACTTGTGTGGTATGTCACAGGTCATTAACTGCAAGTAACCACCTGACTGGAGGGGAGTCTGGAAGCATCATTACAGTGAAACACACTTTTATTTCGGTATCACTGCAGCACATTGATTTGTAGGAATGTCTGCAGTAGCTACTGTGAAAATAGAGTCTCATATATTATCATTAAAGGGAGTCGATGATAGAGATTAGCCAATGTGAAGTGTGAAAAAGTCATTGATATCCCTTGACTCTGGAAAAAATTTCATAAGGACAAACGTTATTGTGTCAGTTATTTTATGGGGTGATTATTTTTAAGATGATTTTTTTTCAGAATATGTCTGTGACTTCATAAATGAAACCGATTTAAAATATGAAGCAACATAACTTTTTTTTTTTTTTTTTTTTTTTTTTTTTTAAAGCAACTTGACAATGCAAGAGCAACGTGACTGATAAATGAATTAAGTATTCCTCCGAGTTTACCAGTGGCTAGATAGAATGAGTGATACAGAAGATATATGAGATACAGTCCATGGCTTCAATTCTTTTTAAATTAGGAAACACATTTTTTTGGCAAGTTTATGGAAACATACAAAAGAAATAGCAAAGAAATTAGTACCTTTTGTTATTGTCCAAGATCCCACTATGCTGATTGGGGAAGAGTACATTTTAAAATTTAAATGTTATATCGAGGTCTTTTGCCAAAACAAATTCATTTAGCCATCTACCAAGATATATCAGTGAGTTTATGGAAATCCATTAAATTAGCCGTAATGTGCTCTCCTTATATCCTAAGTCATGGAGCTTGGAGATTTTTGCCTACTTATCCCTTGTTCTTGTCACAATCTTGACCATATATTTATTTGATGGCCTTTTTTCCTTTTCAAAGTTCTTTTTTTTTTTTTTTTTTTTTTTTGTTTCATTGAAGCTTCTCAAACAGTAGCCATTTGATTTTGTATTGCATAGGAGTGATATTCTACTTATTCTTTAGAAATTATGCCTCTCAGCCATAAAGACTACCAGTAAAGAACTTGTATTAAAAACTGTGGACCTTTGTTTCTGGGAGAAGTCCATTTAAGGATCTTATAATTTCTTGAAGATAATCCTGTCTCAGTTGAAATTGTGCCCAACTCTACAGTTTTCAAGGTCAGTAATAGAAATCTATACTGTTAGCTGAGTTATACAAGTTGACCCTCTGAATGCATGTCACGATCTGGACAAGAGGATCCACTTGTTTTTTCTTATGGGGATAATTAGGCTAAAGCTCTTCCAGGGCTCCTTGAGGATGCTCTTCGATATTTAGATGGGAATGGCAAATAGCATTTGCAAACAAAACATTCTCAGGGTCTCATAATTTATAGAGAATCCCTCTTTTTCTTCTCCATCTCCATTTCAGTGACATGTTTACCTGTTTTATACTTTGCTATTATCAGAAGGGTCATCGAGCAAGGTTATCCCTTATATTGTTTAAAGAATTTAGAATAATCTTATATGAAGTTGATATATGGATAGGAGATACGTTTTTGGAAGAGATCCTTTAAAGTAGCATTTTGTTCTACTGAATAAAATGTTCTTTAAAAATATAATAGAAAATGAACATTAAAAATAATTTTACTAAATTTACTGCTCATCTAAGATTTCATTATTGCTCTGCAGGACTAGAAGTTTGTTACAAGAATAGAAAGAGATCAGGTCTGAGAAACAAATAAAAACCAATAAAACAGATAAATTTACTCATGTGTGTTGTGTGTGTGAACTAGACCTGTGACTTCTTGGCTATTGGGAGCTGTGAGGTAGGGGTGCCTCCTACCAGTGCAGGATGACATCTTCTCTGCTCTTAGAAAACTGCCTGGAAGATTGAGAAGTTTAGTGATTAGCCCCGTATGTACAAAGAGTGAAGAGAACAAGTAAAAGTAAAAATAGTTTTAAACTAGGAGGAGTCTCTCAGTTGGAGAAATCAGCAAAGACTCCACCCAGAAGAGGGAGTTTGGCAGAGTTAGGGAAGAGAGCCTTTCTGTGAGATGGACAGGTGAGGAGGGAGGGGGCTGGGGGAGTGGAGTCAAGTCTGAGGCGCCCTGTTTGGCTGCTATGCCCAATGTGAGGTGGGCAGTCACATACCACAGGATAGCAGGAGAGAGGGAGACAACAGGCATTCTTCGTCTCCCAGGTTTTTTCTATTGTGGATTGTTCTGTCATCACGAGCAAATTGCTTTTTTTGAGCTTTAGTTTTCTCAGTGAAATAAGGCTGTCTGTCTTACCAACCTCCTAGGTTTGATTGTAAGGGAAGTACCATAAAAATATGAGTAATCAATAATGACGTTAGTAATCATATAAAAGTGGGAGCAACCCTCAAAAAAACACTCGAAGGAAAATCCATGAAAAAGATAATGATTCTTTTAGTAGTAGAGTTGAAAAGGAGAGAGATAAAAAATATTCATCCATTGCTGGGTTCTACAGACTTATCCAGTGCAAAATTGATCAGCAGTGGGTTCATTTCCTAAAATTAGCCAAGACTATACTTTAAAATTATAGATTAAACAGAAATGAATCAGATGAATCGGTTTCCTTTTCTTTATTCAAATTCTTTGTGTGCTTCCCACACTGTTCCACATACAGGTGCTTAAAAGAATTTCTTGTAAATTCCTTATTTGTGATGTCTCTGGTAGTATCTGGGTAGGAAGGAGATATGTAAGTGATGTAAAAATAAAAGATATCATTAAAATTTTTATGATTTTTGTATGTTGTAGAGCTCTCCTAGGACAAATAGTCCTATGTTTGTTTTTTTCTTTCTAGTACTTAATATTATGCTTTGCACATCATAGATGCTTAATGATATTGAATTCATTGTGTAAGAAAGTGTGTTCTGTCTGGAAGCTCCAAGAAGAAAGGGTGAACTTTAAAGTGGAGATTTATATTGGACGTAAGTGAAAACTTTTCAATTTCATCATCCCCATTTACAGTGTACAGTTAACACTTCCCGATCATTCTCTTTCTTCACTCATTTGGGAACTCTTCTTGACCTTGATTCATTCATTTCTTCTGATTTTTGTCCTTGATCAAAAGAACAATTTAAAGCATTTGAAAAACCCTTTGTTAGAAGTTGCTTATCACAGCTGGTTCTTCAGCTCCAGTTAGATTCCCTTCTCTCTTGCCCATGAATGACTACATCGGGTCCCTGTTCTAAGTGCCACCGGACCCTTATTCTTTAGCTTCCATTTGTGTGCCGAGGCTGCCCACCTGGATGGACCTCCCATCAAGTTAGTCTTTCCAGTTAGTTTCTGGGTGGAACTAAGATAAGATATCTTGGGACCCATGAACATTCCTCTCCCTGGGAACTGGCTGGAATTCCCCGGCTGCTCAGGTTGATGACGCGTTGCTTGATCTGCTCCCCTCCTCCTGAGGGGAATTTTTTCCTGCAGTTTAAGTTTTCAACGGAGAAAAAATGTTTTGTATAGAGTAATTAATAACAGAAATTCCAACCACTAGTAAATGAAAAGTCAGATCCCTTTAGATTCTTTGGGTCAATGGGAAGTATTTGAGTGTTGAATTAATAGGAAGGAAAAAAGTTAAATGAGGAGGCAGCCAGATGACTGTTGTCTGAAAGAGAAAGGACATTTTATATGTGAATTTTGGTGTATTTTAACAAGGCTTAGATTCTGAGGAAGCAGGCTAAGGAATTCTTATTAGATGTTATAGCTGTTTTTGAATTTGTATGCCATATACATATAGTAACATTGTGCTGCCAAGCTGTTTAAAATAACGTTTTTATTATTTCTAATTATTTCTAACATACTTTACCGAATTACAAACATATTTACTTATCAAAAGAAGGAATAAATTTGTTTTGTTTTTCAAAATTCTCTGTATTTCATCCCATTTTTGACTCTGACCCATAGAAGTAGAGGTTCTCTTAAATGTAAACATAGTTCTATAACTGCTACATAGCTGCCTAGCTTATAATAGGTAGTTTTCGACTTTTACAACTTATTACTGTGTTTTGAATAGTTTGATGGGAAATGAAACTGCTGAGAGAAACAGCGGTTTGATCGAAGTTTATTAAGCAGTGCATATTAATTCCCTATAAAGTAGGATCAGACCTCTTCAGCTTAGTCCTGGACCTCAAATTTTCTCATTAAAAACAATCATGTAAGAACAATTAAAAGGAAATGATACGGTATTAGGTAACTGATTTGTAATTGGATGAAAGTGTAGGGGCTTTCAGAGTTAGAAGGGGCAGAGTAAATAGGTACAGTTCTGTGAATCAGAAAAGGAGATAATCCTATTCTCCAGTGTCTGTAAATAATGGAGGAAACATGGAAACAGCAACTGATTATTAATGTGGGTCAGTTTTCAGATGATGTTTGACGTGTACGGTGGTGAGAAAACTCTTTGCATCAGTCTGACTGAATTTCTGGCCAACATAATTAAGTCCTTACTTAAGGGTCTCTTAGCAGCAGGTAAGGGTCCAGCTTTCCAGCTATGCAGGGCAGAGTTCAAACAGTACAATAATGATTTTTCCCAATTTGCACAATGGAATAAAGTTTTCTCATAAAACCAAAGTTGGATTAGACCCAAAATTGGTTAGAAAGGGAACTGAGCTAGCTCCACAAATAGCCATTTGCTTTCTTAATCCCTGCAACTCCCCCCCAGTAGGCTAGTGTGATTCTCATTGATTATGAAGTTTGTCTTGATTTTGTTTTTCAGTTATGACCCACTTTTTGTGATCTCACCTGAGTTTTTTTTGGCCAGGATATTAGAGTGATTTGTCATTTCCTTCTTCACTTTATTTTTATGGATGAGGAACCTGAGGAAAACAGGGTTAAATGGTGTGCCTAGGATCACACAGCTAATAAGTGTGTGAGGCTGGATTTAAACGTTGAAGTGTGAGCAAATCTTGGGGAAAGAGCTGCTTTACTTGCTGTTAATAGGCAATAGAGTATGGACATCGTCACTTTATTTGCATAATTCCTAATAAAATGGTTGTATTGTATCACAGCTTGACCAACAATATATATCATATTGTTAGGTATAATTCTATAACCTTATCTCTTGCCATTTATCTCAATTTTTTTTTTTTTTTTTGTAAGAGTGCTTTTTTGGGCCAAATTTTTAGATTAATGATAATTTATGTTTTTTTTTTTTTTTTTTTTTTTTTTTTTAATGGATAGAATTCTCCTGTGAATACATCAATACCAGGAATGTTTATTTTTTAGAAGTTCGTTTATAGCTAGATGTTCAGTGTTTTTTGGGATTGGGTTATTTAAAATGTATCTGGTCTTCTGATAATTTGGACATTTTATATTTTTAAAGATATTCTTCTATTTCTTTTACATTCTTATTGTTAATATATAGCTATGTATATCATGTCCTTATTACTTTATTTCTTGTGGCTTTCCTGTTATTTCACTTTAATCCATGCCTCTTTTATTAGTTTGATTTTTCTGCTTTCTCCCTTTTTTTAATCAGCTCAGATAAGGGGCTGTCAATTTTATCAGTCTTTCCAAAGAAACAGCTTTTAAATTTATTGATAACTTTTATTATTATTGTTGGTTTCCAAGTTATTGATTTCCTCATTAATTTTAATATTTTTCTTTGCTTATTTTAGATTTTTTTTTCATTCTAATTCTTTTAAATGCACATTTTGTTCAGTAATAGTCAATTGACTATTTTTATCGTATTATGCTTTGTAAATTATATATTAAATATTTCTGCTTCTTAATGTTTATTTTTTAATAACTTTGCCCCTTCTACATAAGTCAGTTTTTGTAAAAGTACCAAGTGATACTGATTAATATGTATATTCTTTGATTGTTCCATTTAGAAGATGCTGTAATTTAACTCTAGTTTCTCCAGGAATTTGTTCAGTTCTATATATATATATATATATTTTTTTTTTTTTTTTCTTTCTTTTAGACCTTTCAGAAACTGAAAGAGGGATATTGAAATGTATCAGTTTTGTTTTACTATCTAATGTCTTATAGCTTGGTAAGGTTTCCTTTGTGAATTCAGATGTCAAGGAAGTTGGGATGTTAAGGTTTATTATTGATATTGCTTATTATCTATAGTTCTTTTTAGTATAGTATAGCTTTCTTGTTCATCCCTTTTTCTTTTTTTTTTTTTTAATTTATTTTATTTTGAAAAAACAAAACAGTAAGAAAGAAAAACAGAAAAGGAATGCAAAACAAAATGAAACAAAGCCAAATAGAACATTCTCGTGTGCTCACCAGAACATGAGGAAGGATTCAAAATATATAACAATTACCAAATCAAGAAAAATATATATGTATATATATATTAGTAGAAGAAATTATTTTCATAAATGTCCATCTTTTCTTTCCCCCTTTTATCCCTACCCACTCCCATTCCCAAGCAGGCTATAGTTAAGAAAATATATATTTATGTATATATATGTAGAAATATACATACATACATACACACATGTCCTTTCTATCCCTGCTGCCTCTTTAATTAATTCTGCTTCATAACTTGCCTGGCTATTACTTAACCTCCCTGCATCCATGAATCCCTCCCTTGTGTTCTTTCCTTACCCTTTGCTTCTCCTTCCACCCATTTCTTCCCCATTATTTCTTTATAGATTTTGAAAGGTTCTAGGCCCTTCATGGTGTGTGTATAGTTTGTCTATTGAACCCATTCCCATTGTGAGTAGATTTTCAGAACTATGGGCCCTCCTTGCCCCTCAATGCCTCTGTGTCTATTCTGCCTCTGCAAGAGAAAGAATATTTGTATAACATGATTGTTATTTTTATTTTAACTCTGCCAATCTTTTTTTTTGAGCTACTCTATTATGGATGTGAAACTTAAACATATAGTATACTTATCCCATGTGAAAAAAAAACAAACAAAAAAACAACCCTGTTTATCCATGTTTAAACAGTTTGTCCGTATTGAGTTCCTTAAAATTGATCTTTGATATTGGCTCTTATATGTTAAATTTTCTATTAAGTTTGGGTTTGGTTGACAGAAAATCCTGAAAATCTATAAGTTCACTGAGAGTTGATTTTTTTCTTGTTGAACATATAGATAATTTTATAGGATATGATATTTTTGGCCACAGGCCCAATTCTTTTGATTATTAGTGGATAGGATTCCAGGACTTGCAGTCTTATTGTAGCTGCTGATAAGTCTTGTACAATTCTAATTGTAGCTCCAGCATTTTTGAATAATTTTGTTTTTATTTCTTGAAAATTTTCCTCTTTGATCTGGGGGTTTCAAAATTTGGGCAATAATATTCCTTAGTGTTTTCTACAAAGGATCTCATTGAGGTGGTGATAGGTGGGCTCCTTCTATTTTCACTTTCCTGTCGTGTTATATCACTCCAGAACAGTTTTCTTGGATTATTTCTTACATTATTGTGTCAAGGTCCTTTTTTTAAGTCACAACTTTTTGGCAATTCATTGATTCTTATATTTTCTCTTCTTGATCTGTTCTCCAGATTTATTGTTTTTCTTATGTTTCACTGTAATTTCTTGGTCTTCTGTAGTTTCACTGGTTTCCCCTTGTCTGATTCTAATTTTTAAAGAGACTCTGTTATCTCTTTTCCATTATCTTATTTTTCTTGGATTTAAAAAAAAATTTTTTTTTGTTTTACCATAATGTGTCTCATTTGATTTTCAAATTCTTTGGCAATTCGGGTTAAGTGACTTGCCCAGGGTCACACAGCTAGGAAGTGTTAAGTGTCTGAGACCAGATTTGAACTTGGGTCCTCCTGACCTCAGGTCTGGTGCTCTATCCACTATGTTACCTAGCTGTCCTGGGAAATTCTCTCCTTTTCTCTTTGTAACCTAAGATTAGATTGGAAAGACCTGCTTTTGAAGTGTGACATTTCACAGCCTTATTAACACATTAGCAAAATGTATTAACATCCTTATACAAATAATTAAATATTTGAGGATGTTTTTGATTTTATTAGTGTCTGATCATAATCCATTCATACTTTCTTAAAACATGTTATTCTTAACCATAATCTTTTGGAAATGCTCTTGTTTTCTGAAGATTTATTTTGTACCCTGCAACTCTGCTGTAATTATTAATTTTCTCAATCAGTATCTTTGCTGATTCCCCAGAATTTTCTAATATAATCAGTCATGTCATTAACTTAATAGAGATAGCTTTATCTCCCCTTTGCCTATCTTTATTCCTTTAACTTCTTTCTCATCTTATTGGTATTGTTAGCATTTGCAAAACCATATTATAGTAGGGAAAAATAGGCATCCTTACTTCATTCCCATATTTCTTGGAAAAGATTCTGTTGAATCCATCCTGTAAAAGCTTGTTTTTCCTTTTAGATTGTTTTTATTATTAACTTTATCTCCGCAAATGTGAACTTCTCTCTCTATAAAAGAATTTAAAGGGAATTTGCTTATGAAATTAAATTTTTATTTCATATAGTTTATTTTAAAATGAAGTATATATTAAATTAAACATTTGGGAATTAAGTCCCCCCCCCCCCATTGTTCCTCCTTCATCCTCTTTCCCTTTTTTCTCCTAATATTTAAAAACCTCAATCAACAGTAATATGAAAAGTGTGTAAAATTCTGTCATAGTTTTATGTAAGAAAGGAAACTTCATAGAGTAATTATACTAAAGCCTTAACACATTTTTTGGAAGACTAGTTGATGGATTTGTCATTATAGTAGGATTTATAGACATCTGTTTTAACCTTTGGCAAAGATTTTAGCATTTATAGGTCTTAACAGTTGTTTTTTGAACTCACCACATGTAAGTAGAGAATTGTGGGCTAACAAAAGTTGACAGTTGCAGCTAAACTATACTTAAATAATTATCCTCATAGGAGTTATTACTTTTAGGTGCTCCTTCCATCCTTTATTCTCTCAAACCACCTTTCTATTCTTCTTTGGCCATAGGTATCATGTAGAATATGAAAAGACAGATTAACAACAAAAAAAAATTTGGATTAATGGGTTTCAAATTGTTAAACTATAGCTCCCAGATTATGTTAATCAGGTTATTACCAAATTTGATTCCTTTGAGGACTTAGTAATTTAATATAGAAAAGAAGCAAACCTTTGTTTGAATAGATAAAATTCTAATTTTATGTAAATCACTTTAAGATAAATAAATTTTCAATAGAAAAATGATCAAGGAATATATGAATAAGATGTTTTCAAAAGAAGAATTTGAAATTACAAATGAACACATGAAAACATGCTTCAGATCACTAGAAGTAAGAGAAATGCAAATTAAAACAGATTGTTTTTATCTCACACTATATAAAATGGTAGAGATGACCAAACATGGTGACAGTTGGTATTGGAGAGGTTGTGAGAGGAAAAATATACACTGATACATTCACTGATAATGAAACTTGGAACCGATGTAACATTAAAAAAATTTTGTTTGGAATTATTCAAGAAAAGTGACTAAAATGCATATCCATTTTGGTCCAGCAATCTTGCTGTGAGGTTTGGGCACCTCAAGGAACTCAAAGACAGAAACAAAGGGCCAGTATGTGCCTTTTGCAGCACATTTTGTGATGACCAAGAACTGGAAGCAAAGTGATGGCCATTCATCGGGGAATAGTGGAAAAAGTATGGTCCATGAATGTAATTATATATTATTGTGTTATAAGAAATTATGAATGTGAACAATTTGACCAATAACCGATTTTGAAAGTACTCTCTCAAAAGTACCTTTTTAAGAATAATGAAAGTCAGATTTAACACACTAGGGCAGTTAAAGAATAATTAGCCTTTGACTTAAGCAAAAAAGAGAAAATAGACCAAGTTGCCCTAAAATCATGCAATAAATAGATTGAAAAAATCCCTGCAGAAATATCTTTGGAACATGGGGACCTCAATGCCTCATTTTATATAAAGGCTAATGCCAGGTACCGAGCTTTGAATTATCACTAATGTGCCAATTGTAAGGAATTTGCTCCAAACATAGAATATTTTGTCCCAAAATAGTAGCCAAAATATATGAGAAGGCTCTTTTTTAAAAGAAAAGATACAAACTATTAGCAAATTATCAAATAAGAAAAATTACAGAAATACAAATTAAGCAACTGAAATATTTTATTTTCTGTACAGTTTGATTGGTAAAAATGACTCATAAAGGAAAAAGATACATTTTAAAATTGAGACATACGTAAATGGAGCTATAAATTGATCTTATTATTCTGGACCACAATTTGGAACTAGAGAACTAACTAAGCTACTATCTGACCCTATGAAACTACTATTAGGTATATATCCCAAAGAAGTTAAGATAGAGGAAAATGACTTGTAGGTACAAAATATTAATAATAGCACTTCTGTGGTAGCAAAAAAGAAAAAAACAAAGAAAGAAAGAAAAGAAAAGAAAAGAAAAAGAAACAACCCAAACTGGAAACAAAGTAAACCCCCCTCAGATGGGGAGAGGCCGAACAAATGAGATAGATAGCCAAAACAATCACTGGGTCTCGTAGCAGGGCCCTGGCCAGTCTTGAGTCTGTCTGCTGGGCTCGCAGGAACAATTATGTCCTCCAAACCAAGAGAACTTGTAGAATCCTTCCTATGCATTAGCCATAGAAGTGTTCTTTGTATTTCGGGAGGGTTGGTGTGTTGCCCAGCATTCTCAATGTCTTCACCTAGTTATTGTTTCCAGGATGGAATCTTTAACCCATTTGCAACTTAAAACTTCATTATTAAGTCTCATTTTGGTCTGTCTTTTGTTTGTCCCCCCTGAAACTATTGCTATTTTTTCTTTTTTTTTGGTGTTCTCTTCTGTAAAAGTAGGTGCTTAGTGGTACTTTTACTTTGCATTTATTTACCATTCTTCTGAACTTTAAGACCTATTCCATTATTGTGAAAGTGCCACTTGGCATTTAGGAATGTATTTACTCTTCTGTGATGCCATTTCCAGGATATTTCAGTGTCTCTACGGGGTAGAAGTCACCTTTCCCAGGGTGGGCGTGGAGTGTGTGCTCCCCATGGCTCAGATTCATTGAGGCCCTCATTCTCTTTGACAGAGAAGCTGATTCAGAATGAGAAGTGAGCAGCTCTTTTTCCTTTTCCTAACTCTAGGCAGACCAGATACCCCTGCGCTTTGGCCAGCCCTTCCCTCCCCATCAGTTCTTAGAAGTATGGGTCTGCCTCTTAACTGGTGGCATTGCCAGTTGGACCTATAGATATCAACTCGTGGTCATAGTGGAACTCATCATCTTTATTCATACCATATATCCAGTCAGTTTTCAAATCTTTTCACAATATCTAAATGCTTTGTATGTATTTATACCTCTTTATTTTATATTTGTTTTACATATTCACTTGTCTTCCGCTTTACTGTATAAGTTTCTTGGGAATAGAGTTTATTTTACTTTTTTTTTTTTAATCAATCGTCAGTTCATAGCACTATGCTTAGAAGAGATTTTATTTCAAAAATATTTATTTATTGATTGGGTCTTCATTGAAGTTTTTTCCTTTGGGATCTTAGGAATTTCTTTCTTAATTATTTTCCACTCCTTCTGGCCCAATTTGTTGATTTACTTTGGTTAAGTATATTTATTACAAAAGTAACAATTATATTTAAAAAGCATTCCAAAACATTTATATCTGTGTGTATATACATACACACATATTTGTTTTTAATAGAGAGAACTTTTAAATACTCAGGCAATTCTCTGGGCCCAGTGAATAATATTCAAAAAATGTAAATATTTTTAAAAATCCCACAAATTGTTAAATTATTTGAATCTGAGTTCCATTTATAATAAAAATTTAAATTAGAACCACATTGAATAGCACCTCATACTTAACTAATTGGCACAAATAATTAAAAGTAGTGAAATAGTGCAAAGAAAAAGTTAGATTTGTTCATTGCTGTTGAATTTGCAAGCTAGTAGAATATTTTTATAGTAGTCTGGCAATATGCAGTTAAAATTAGAAAAACAGCCATACCTTTTGACTCAATAATTACATCGGTGTCAGTAAATCTGAAAATATTAACTCTGGGGGTGGCGATGCTTGCCTGAAATCCCTACTGTTAGAGGAGGCTGGGGTTGGTAGATTACAGTCGTGCTAACTGCATTGAGACATTAAAATGGTGATCAAAAAAATTGGTGGTCAACAGGCTGTTCAAGGAGAAACAGACTGGCCTAGGTAGAAACAATGGAGCAGAGTTAAGTTTCTGTGCTGATCAGCATGGAATCAGATCCAGAGAAACTGCTGTACTTAGAGATAGGAGATTGGGAGGGCCATTTTCCTCAGCCAGTTCATGCAACTTCCCCCAAAAAAACCAACCAAAAAACTAACTATTCAAGAATTTTTGTATGGCTTTAAAATTTTATATTGATTTTTATACTACTTAGGATTAAAAAAAGAAAAGAAAAAAAACTGCAAGCAGCCTGGTTGCCTAATTGTGTGGCTGACAAGGATACACTATAGTAAAACATCATCAGGATTGACAAGTCTGAAAAAGATGAAGTAATATGGGAAGATCATCATGAAATAGTGCACAATATAAGATGAATACCCAGGAACAAGGACTAAAATTTTAGGTTTTCTGTGTTGAAATTCACTTATCACAAAAAAAAAAAAAAAAAAAAAAAAAAAGGTTTAATTAATTGTATGGAAATTTAGTAACAAATTTATAATTATTTTCTAAAAGTGAATTAGCAAAATAGAATCAGTATTTCCAGCTCTAGCTCTGTTTTTGAGTCATATCCAATTCTTTTTACCATCCTTGATGTTTTCTTGTCAAAGGTACAGGAGTGGTTGGCCATTTACTTCTGTAGCCTGATCTTGCAGATGGGAAACTGAGGCATGCAGAATTAAGTGACTTGCCCAGGGTCATGCAACTAGACTGTTTCTGCAGTTTTATTTCAGCCCAGGAAGATGAGGTGATTTAGGCCACCTGGCTATCTCATCTAGATCCCTGTGCTTCTGGTGTTTAAATTTTTAGTTAAAAGCATTCACTGTGTGCTATTTGTTTGAATGGCAATAAGGTTAAAGCATCTTACTTAATGGTAGCAGTAAGCTTCTGTCAATTCAAGGGACTTATCCTTTGTCAGGTTCATTTTTCCCTTCATATGAAAGCATTTTCTTACTTATGTGGATAAAAAAAGACTTTTTCCTCAAACTTAAGCTTCATTTCTTTGGGAGTTATTAGAGAGCAGTATGGAGTCCTTTGAAAATTAAGTAAAAAAACTAAAATTCTTACGTAGAATTTAAGGCAAATCCTATATATGTATTTTTCTTTGTTTTGCTTTTATTTAATTGTGTTTGAATAAGCATAAATAATAAAAAGAAATTTCTATCTTCAGTAGATTTCAACATGTATCTAAAAAAGTAATACTAAAAATGGTGACATATGCTGCATTTGTTTCATTTTCTTTGAAGATTTTTTGTTTTTCAGTTTGAAATTTGACAGAATTGTTCATCTTTTTATTATTAATATAATATACACACAATTTAATATATATTTAGCTGTATATGTGTACACATTTCTTATGTGTATGATGTGTGTATATGTAGGTTTTCATATATATAATTTAAAGTTAATATTCTAATGCATTATATTAAATCTTTGTGCTAAAATGAATTCCATATCAATGGAAATTTATTTTCTCTAGGATTGAAATTAAGCTAACAGGATTATTTTGTAGCTTTCAGGCTAGTACCCATCCATTTTTTGTTAATAATTGCCAAAGGCTTGCTAACATGTACTCTGATGATACATTTGGATTTTTGTTTGACACTGAACATAGTCTTTCCTCAAATTACTTGGTTTCTTAGTGGCACAGATGAAGCAGAGTATTTTTTATGTATTGCTTAAATAGATTGTTTCTTGGCTTATCACATTAGCTTAGCACCATCTTCTGATAGTTTTTTTAAACTACAATTTAATACTGTGGTTTAAAGGAAATTTGACTATAGAGAAAATGATTTTGTACTTGTGGAAGTACCTTTTCCTTAATTAAATTATTTTCCCATAAAAATGTTAGTGGATAGAAATAAGGTACATGTTAGTTTTTTAAATTATTTTTATTTGATTTAAACTATCCAATATTCTTTGACTATATATTAATTTTTACATGCATCAGGGCATCTTCTCTTTATTTTGGTGAATAGATTATTTTAAATTTTGTTTTCTATTTTTTTTACACATAATTTAAAGCTAACCTCATCTTTCCAGAATCCATCTATCTAGTCATCTTTCTTATATGGAACATGGGAATAAACACTAAAGGCCTCTAAATGACCAAAAAAAAAAAATACCTAAACGTCTACATGCTAAATATTGTTTACTTTGTCTACAGGAAAGCCTTTCTGACTTTTACTTAGAGTCTATCTATCTATCTATCTATCTATCTATCTATCTATCTATCTATCTATCTTTTAACCTTGTGTGTGTGTGTGTGTGTGTGTGTGTATATATTTATATTTATATTTATAAATACATATATAGATATATTTTTTTAACCTTATGCTCATATAAGGTTCATATAAGCTTTGCATATCTGTTTTCCAAGCACATATCCGATTAGAAATGGCAAAGTAAAAAGGGAAGGGATAATAGTCTAATTGAGTAGAGGTGCATCATACCTTAGATCCATCTAGTCCAAGCCTGGTTTTTTGTTTGTTTGTTTGTTTGTTTTGTTTTGTTTTTAATACAAAAACAAGGCTCAGAGATATTAAAGTACTTGTTTAGCATCACTTAGAAAATGTTCTAGGTAAGAGTTGAGCCCAAGTTTCACTAAGTCCAGCTCCCTCTTCACAATACCTTATTCTCCCTTAAAGAAAGATATTACCTATCACCTTGTCAATAGTAAGCTGCAACAGCTTCTATTTGTATAAGGGAAGAGATTTTAAAAAATAGAAGAAGATCAAACCATTTTCTAGGAACATTTTGCATAGGGACAAAAGAACTCCATAAAGTTTTACCTGAGAGCATCTCTCCATTGCAGCTCAACATGGTCATTGTTATTTTTCCTTTTTAATTTTCAAGAAAAGGTTAAAGTGTGTGTAAGAGGCATAGAACATGCCCAGGTCACCCAGTTGGGAGACAGCGTGTATTCCCTGTTTAGTGAGTGGGCACACAATGTTTGCGATCCTCTAAGAAAGAAGGGATGAGTGCATTTTAGAAAGATTTCCCTAAATACTGAACAGATTAAAGGTGGGGTTTGAAATTTCCCGGGCTGGAATCTTAGCGTTGCTCCCCCTTTTCTTACTCACAAAGTGTGGCTTTTCCCCAGCCGTGTTCTTTTTTCCTTTTCCTCCTCCACACTTGCCCACTTCTTTGGATGGCTCCAGGATCCCACTAGCTGTTCTGGCTCGCCCCTTGGGCTCATCCCCTTCCTAACTGTTCCCTCTTTCCACATAAAATCGGTTGCCAAGCGCTATGTGTTGCTTCCCCAGTATCTCTCATCATCTGCTCTATTTACATAATTTCTCCCCGACTTCAGACTTCCACCATCTTTCACCAAGACTAATGCAGTCACTGCTGAAGGAACATCACTTAAACCATTGGGAGCAGGATGAACTGGGGGAGAGAAGTGGGCCGGGAAACCAGTTAGGGACGTGCCTCTACGTGATCTGCATCAAGGTGATGGTCGGGTGGACAGGAAAGACTGAGATGTAGGAGAGGTTGTGCAAGTGGAGGTGGTGAGGGTTGACTGGGTGAACATGGGGCTAGGCCAGATGAGACTGGGGGCGAGGGCCTGAGCTCAGCCATTGGAAGGCCAGGAGCCAAGGAGCGGCCTTTAGCAGCAGAAGGGGGAGGGTCTGGAGGTAAATAAAGGCAGAGGCCTACATGGGGCTTGTTGGTATTGGGCTATCTCGCCAGGGCCTCTGGTGATCACCGGCATGGCATTGACCCTTGGGGCTGAGACTGGGGGAGCGGACTTCCACGCATGTATGTGGGGATCTGTGTGTGTGTGTGTGAGAAATGAAAGAATAGGAGCATGGAGGGGTGGAAATAATATGGGATTAGGGGGAGAAGCCCTAAATAAAAATCATTCGCTGCATGCGCACATAAGCACACATGAACTTGTGTCTGTGACTCTGTAGCTCTCTTGGAGTCACCTGTGTAGATAAGAACTGAACCCACAGGGGCTGCGGAGACCCCCAAAGGAGAGAATAGAGCTATAGGGAGTACTTACCAACCAAAGGAAAACTCAGGAGGAGAAATGGTCAGAAGGATGGGAAGAAGAACCAGGAAAGAGCCTGGAGGGCACAGAAAGTCTCAGGGAGAGGGACTATCTCCAGTGCCCCCCACCTGAAGGCTGGGAATGGAGACGGGAGCATCAGATCAGGTAGGTGACAGCCAAAAGCTGTTTTATTAGAGTGAGGAGGTCAGAAGTCACACTTTAAAGGTTTGAAGAGAAAGTGAGAGGAAGAAGTGGAAGTTAAAAAGGAGGAGTTTAAGTAGATTGGAGAGAGCCAAACTTAATTCTATTGCCTTGTGTTAATTATTTCCTATTTCTCTTTTGTGTCGCTTATTTTGTATAGGCTTGTTTTTTTGTTATTTCCGCCATTAGACTGTAAGCCCCTTGAGGACAAGGACTACCTTTTTTTCTTATTTTGTCTTCCCATTGTTTTAGGTACTTAATAAATTTATTGATCCAGTAATACAGAGGTTTAGTGAGAGATGGGGGAGAGTTAAGCAAATTGAAAGCTATAGGAACTGATAAGCTAGGAAGGGGTTAAAGGGAAGGAGTATTTGATAGGTGGGATAATTGAAAGAGCAGTTTAAAGATGGAAGAGTTTGGGATCAAGAACACACAATAAGTTTGGGAAGGAGAAAGGCTTATCTCTTTATGGAATGGAAAAAAAGGGATTGGGGATGATGGCAAGAGATTTTGAGATAAAGAGAAGGGGGGGAGAGTAGGAACTCACAGCAAATCACCTTGGGTTTCTACATAAAGAGGCAAGGCTTCTGTCGAGAAGAGCTGGGAAGTGGGAGTTTGGGGGGGTTTGCAGAGAAGAGAAGATTTGGGGAAGCTTCAGGGGGAAGTCATTGAGGGGATCAGTGGTATGTCTTTGCTGTGTTGGGCCCGGAGTCAGATCCAACAGGAGGATTTTGTGGCTTCCTCCAAGTTCACTAGCTGCATGTGAGAGCAAGAAAGTGGGAGTGAAGCAGTTGTGAGGTTTGGAAAGCCAAAAGTAAGGACAAATCAGGGGGACTAAGGGACAGCAGAAGGAGGGAGCAAGGCTGGGGGATCAGAATCAGGGTCTTAATATGTCTTCAGCTGGGGAGGGACTGGAAATCTTTGGGTTAGGACCACGAGATGGGTTTATTCTAGGATGCTTGGAGCTTTTAAAGAAGAAAATGGGGAAAAGGAATACTTATGACTCTTCCTGACTATGGGAATGGAGAAATTAGGAGGGCAGCAGAATGAATGTTGAGGTCCCTGAGACACAACACAGGCTTTGAACCTTTGAGAATGGAGGAAGAATTCCCTATGACCTATAGATAATAGCTACTGTTGTCCTGTAGAGCGAACACTAAAGGGAGGTTACTGAGCGTGAGGGCAGCAAAGGGAGAGGAGAGGTGTCAGTGGGGGACAAGGAGTGTGAGTGGGGGACAAGGAGTGTGGTGATTCTCCTTCCAAGACCAGTGTGTACAGAGTGAAGCTGTAGCTATGGCTGAAAATGACAGTCTACTCTGCAGCATCTTCTGGGGGAAGCCATATTTCAGGGAGTGTGAGCAGATAGAAACAAATAGGAGAGGGAGAAGTCCAGAGTGATGGGAAATTTGTTATTTTGGGATGGGAATCCCAGAGGGCTAGGGAATGAGATAGACTGGATTGGAATTGGGCATATAGTTTGCTCTTGGGACAGTGGAAATTTAAGGAACGCAACGGGAGGGTGGGAGTTTGATCTCCCCTAGAGGCAATCTGTGCATGATGAATTTGGATGTTAGTCTTCCCCCAGTAAAGGTTAGGAGGATGAAGCCTTTGGATTTTGGCTGGTTTTCTGGGCTAGATTATATTTAATCATGAAACATATACAAATGAAATGCAAACTAATATCAGGATGAGGAAAGGCACTAGCAGCTGGGAGGACCAAAAAAGGCCTTAAATAGAAGGTGGTTCTTTGTGTGTGTGTGTGTGTGTGTGTGCTTATAGGTTTATTTTATTTTTTAATTTTATAATTATACAATTTTTTGACAGTATCTATGCATGAGTAATTTTTAAAATAACATTATCCCTTATATTCATTTTTCCAAATTTCCCCTCCCTCCCTCTATGCCCTCCCCTAGATGACAGGCAATCCCATACATTTTACATGTGTTACAGTATAACCTAGATACAATATATGTGTGTAAATCCCATTTTCTTGTTGCACGTTAAGTTTAGATTCTGAAGGTATAAGTAACCTGGGTAGATAGACAGTGCTAACAGTTTACATTCACTTCCCAGTGTTCCTTCTCTGGGCATAGTTGTTTCTGTCCATCATTGATCAACTGGAAGTGTTTTTACTCTTATTTTTTAAAAATTAATTTTATAATTATAACTTTTTTTTTTGACAGTACATATGCATGGGTAATTTTTTTTTTTTTACTACATTATCCCTTGCACTCCCTTCTGTTCTGAATTTTCCCCTCCTTCCCTCTACCCCCTCCCCTAGATGGCAGGCAGACCCATACATGCTAAATGTGTTATAGTATATCCTAGATACAATATATGTATGCAGAACCGAATTTTTGTTGTTGTTGTTGCACAAGAAGAATTGGATTCAGAAAGTAAAAATAAGCTGGGAAGAAAAACAAAACAGCAACCCCATAGCAACCAATAAATGCTATTATCATTCCCTTTTTGACATGTGAGATCACTGAGACAGGCAGAAGTTAAGAGACATGCTCCAGATTCAACTGCTCCTAAGTGTATGAGGCTGCTTTTGAATTCGGTTCTACCTGACTCCAGGCCCAGAGCCCTCTCCACTGCCCATTAACCTTCAGCTTATTTGACAGCCATGTACTAAGTATTTATCATCTCTCCATAGAGTTAACAGTTTAAAATGGGAATAAGTCATAAATGCAAATACAAAAGCTATATCTCTGATAATGCCCAAGGAAAAATCTGAAGCGCTTTAATTCCACATATTTCATTATTATCGCAAATGAAGCATTAATAAGTAAATAAATAATGTTTAAATGAATAAATAATCACAAGTGAAATAAATTAATAAAATTAAATAAGTAATAAATAAGATAAATACATTCATAAATAATAAATTAATAAAGTAATAAAAATTAATAAATGGTTGTATATAATTTGATGTATATGTTTTTCTATACTTGGTTTTTTGAGTAAGCTGTATTCCTTTTACTTTGTAAGGGTAGGAAATTTCCAGCCCACATGGGTATTTTAGCAGTCAATGTAATATCTGGACTAGCTCTCTGGAGGATCTCTGAACATTAAGCTGGCTCCATTATAGCTGCTGCACCAGAAACTCACATTTTATCCCAAACCAAAAAATGATTAAGAAAGTCAATAAGAAAGTACAGTGAGTGACTTACTCCAAATTTCACCCAAACAAAATGAGCCAGAAGCCTATAGCCAAAAGAAGACTAGTTCCAGGAAATTAACCAGTAGCTCTTCAGTAGGCCTATGATGAAACAAAACCTGTAGGGTTTTGTTGTCATGAAGGAATAGAAATGGAAGGTTCTTTTCAGAAAGCCCCAGGGAAACCCACAATCCCCAACATCATCAGAAAACTGCAGGTGGGCTGCACCCTTTCCTCCTGCCAAAAGAGCTCCATTGAACATTGAGTTCTTTGTGGCATAGAAGTACTCCAGTCCAGAGGCCCCAACGTCCAAAACACTGTACTGAGTTGCTATCGAGGTTTATGAAGTCCCACTATTCTGAACCTCAGTTTTGGGGCCGTAAAGATATAAGAACTTAGGTGACTCAGGGCAAAACCAGAGTAGGGCCGGCCCCACCCCACCCAAAATCATAGTAGAGAGACTAAGCTTGCCATACTCATTTCTGGAATTAAATATAGAGTGATGAGTAAATTGAAGAAGAGAGTAACTGATAGAAAAAATGATTGCAGCTCTAGGAACAAATAATTTTGTAACCACTGCAGTCGTAGATAAGAAATTAAAACTCTTTAGGAAAGAAATGAAAAGAGAATAAATGATTTAGAAAATGGTTCACTTTATCCAAGTGATGATTCCCAGAAAATAAAATTTGAAAAAGAAATATTAGAATGTAATAAAAGATTTTTAAAAAGAAAAACATAAGCTATCAAACTGATGTGGATAATAGGTCACATAGAGATTTTTTTATTAATCTTTGGACTCCCTGAAAAATCATGATCAAATTAAGAAAAACCCTAAACATTTTATTTCAAGATATCATAAATAAAAATTACCCAGACATAGAGAACAAATTGAAGATAGAAACAATTCACGAATCATCTCCTGAAAGAAACTTCAAAAGGTAAAACCTCTGTAATATTATAGCCAAAATCAAGAGCTCCCATATCAAAGAAAATAAATTCTACACAGCATCCAGAAAGAAGCTTAACAAGGAACAGCAATAAGAATTATACAAGACTTGGCAGCTTTCAAGTAAAATGAAAAGAGATCTTGGAATACAACATTTCAAAAGGCAAAAGGTTCAGGCCTTGAACCAAGAATAATTTACTTCATCAAGCTGACTTCAACTTTGGAGGGAGATGAAATGGATTTTTAATGTAATAAAGGCCTGTTAAGCATTTCTTATGGGAAAAAAAAGAGCTGTAAAGGAATTTGAAATGCAGTTATAATATTTTAGAAGCCTAGAAAGGTAATTTTTTTCTTATCATTAAAAAGAGCATATATGTAGAGCTAATCCTAATAGAAAAAGATGAAACAGTTATCTCTTCTGACTCTTGATGTTGTCTCAAAGTACTGATGGGATGAAACAAACAAACGAAAGGCTTCGAGGTGTGTTTGCTTTGTTCTGAGAGTTTTGAGAGAAAAGGGAAGGCACATAGAGAACTACACTGGCGTGGAACACAGTGAGAAAGGGATGAACCTTGCCTTTTTTCCTCATTAGGATGTGTAAGGAATCCTGGAGAAAGAGGCAGTCAACGGATCTCACTTTGACCTAGAACAAAGATGATTTCAACATAGTAACTGGTAGAGGCTGGTACAGAGTACATCAGATTCAACCTGGAAACAATGGAATAGAGTGGGAGAGAGGTTAAGAACAAGGATAATATAAGGAAAGAATAGCTAAAAAAGCTCCAAACTTTAATTCTGAAGAGGTTTTAGGAAGAAAATTACTTAAAGAACTAAAAAATAAAAAGAATGTCCTAAAATACCTAGGTTTCTTAGACAGTTAAAGAATGCCTGAACAAATTGTGGCATGTGAATAAGATGTAATGTTTGCTATAGGATAAAGTGAACAGAAACTGAACTTTATACAAAGGCATAGCAAACATCAGAAAACTAACTTTGAAAAGCCTAAGTTGTCTGATCAATGCAGTGACTAACCGTGTCTCCAGAGAACATCTGATGAATCATATTGCTCATCTCCTGACAGAAAGGGCATGGACTTAAGGTATAAAACGGAAGGTATATTTATGAAGATGGTTACATGTTTTTCTGCTTGATTATGACTATTTTATTAAAAGTTTTTTTTTCCTCCATTTTTTCCTCTTTTGTTTGGTGATACTGTGGTAGAGGGGGATTAAGAGTAGTAATTCCAAACAAAAAGGAGGCCATTGAATTTTTTTAAATGCATAGAAGATAATAGAAGGAAGTTTAGAAGGAAGTACAGTCAAGCAGGATAGTTTAAAGCAAGCTGTGGAATTTATTTTATGCTTAAAAAAACCTATTGATATGAAGTGGAAATTTGTGATTTTATATAGAATCTTCTTTTTGTGTTTCATTGTATATATGGGAAATGCCCCTCTTTTGCTCTTTAAGTTTAGAATTAAAACCATTAATTTGTAAGGTTTAAGAGACTGTGTCCTCTCTCCTTTTACATTCCCCATGCTGAGTACACATTAGGAAAGGCCATGGTATAACTAGGAAAGCATTGGAGTTGGAGTTTAATATATCTGTAAATAGGAATAATAATACTTTTACTGTGATGATTGCTATATTTAGCTTTACTGGGTAAAAACTTGTCATGTTGACTAGACATCCTGTAACACGTTTCATAAGTTATATTTTCATTTTAGTATTGTTTTCTTGAAATTTTGAGCACCTTTAAAGGTGAATTTAAAATGAAAGTTGATTTGAATGATTATAAGCTAGAAAAAGATATTTAGAAAAGTTTCATTTTAATTTTATTATTTTTTGGATCATTTTATTGTTATGGAAATAAGTTTTTTTTAAAAAATCTTACTCATTTTCACCTAAATGCTAGTATTTATTTTTATTTGAAATAGCTTAAGATTTGTATAAAGTTAAAAGTAATTCAGAAAATGCGGGAAGCACACTTTAGGCAGTTTTTATAATTCTTTTGAATTAACTAACAATTCTTCTAATACAGTATGATTTACTAAGCCATCCTAGAAAGATAGCATTAGAGAGTGCATGACAGTGTAAAATTAAACACATGCTCACAATCAAATTAATGTAGTTCATCTGTCTTCAACTAATAACAATCTGTCATGCTATCTATCTGAGTAGGGGCATAAACAGTTTATTTTGTGTTTGGAATAACTTCCTGGAGGTAGTTAATGTGACATGTAGTTTGTTTGAAATGAGTATAACCAGATCAACACTCTAGATGTTTTCCTGATAACCTAAAAATTACTGAGAAAATTTGTACTAGGCTTATATTTCTATTTCTTTTTTAGCTTCCTTAGGTTATAGCAATAACATTTTTTCTTGTAAAATATTCCTTTTTTTTGGACATCATATACTTTTAAGTTTGAGGTTATTGAATTTAATTGTCAGTAGCAAAAAAATAGCAGTTTATGTTAATGATTTTTGTGCAATTAACAATTGTACACTTATTATGATTAATTGCGAAATATTGCAGAACACTCCCTTTTTTGCTGTAGGGTCATATAAAAATTTCAACCTACTTATACTAAATAATGGTGGCTAATTTCTATAGGATGAATTTGTTATCAGGCTGAATATTTGGAGAAATATGTAAATATCTAAATCAAAATATTTCATATGGTCAAAGTTATTATTTATTGACTATTCAAGAATTTAATAAACTAAAATTTTATTTTTAAATTTTAAATGCTCATAACATATAGTTCAAGTGATAACTAATCTGATTTCAGTTGATGAGTTTGAAAGCTTTTAGATTTAACACTCTTAGTGGAGAAATGATTTGTGTGGAGACTTAACTAATGATTTCAAGGAACTATATAGGAATGAGAAAATGTACAAAAATAAAAGCTATCTACTAATATAAGAAGAAATTATTATTTATATTATTACCCAGATGTACTTTGAAAGTCTTACCTAATTTTAGGTACTATATATCAAATTTTAGGCATTTACAAATCAAATTTAATAAATTATTAAAACTATTTGATGTATCTATGTGGGCTATTTACAGTAAATGATTATTTAAAAATGTAACTTTAAAATTTGTATGAACAGCCACAAATACTTTATAAACAACTTTCTTTTAATTTTTTGCAACTTTCTTTTTATCATTTCATAGAATAGTAAATTTTGATACTGTTATATAATAATGATTGATGTACTTATTTTTAAAAAAAGTTATTAGTGTATTCTTTTTGAGTCCTAACGAGTAAGCAGTTACTTAGTAGAAAGTTGTTTAAATATTAGTTAGTTTTATATCTGTTTCTCTTAGTTTCTTCAAATAAAATTATGAATTAAAATTTCACTTTAAATTTATCTGCTTCTTAGTACATTATGTTGTTCTTTGAGTAAGACTTTTATCTTTAAAAAAATTCTAGTTTTGTTTAAGCTTATTACTATTTTATAGTTAACTTTAATATTTATATATCCAGATTAAATCTGTCTTTTGAGCATTGATGTCTTCCATTTTCAACTACATTTTGGACATAACCATCCCTAATTGAATGTCCAAAATTATCTTTCTCTTATTTATTTCTTCTCCAATTGCTCATAGATGGTACCACCATTCTCTTGGTCATCCTAATTTGATACCTTTCATGGTCTTTAACTTTTCTTTTTTCTTTGTTCCACAGGTTGAATTATTTCTGTCTCTTTAGTATTTTTTCACAACTGTCACTTCTCCTTTCACATTTCTTCTGCTCTAGTTCAGGCCATTATTACTTTGTGCTTGGGCTGTTTTAAAAAATCATTAAGAAGAAAGAGAAAAGGAAGGATACATTTCATCAGGATAAATCCCATCAACTATTCTGATTTTAGATAATAGAGGTTGAAGGGTGAGGGATTGATTTTTCCATCTCTTCTTCAGGGTGAAGTTTGACCGTTATAATCATACAGTGTCTGGTTTCCCTGCTGTGGCCGGTGTTATTCTTTCCATTGTCATTGTCATCACGTGTATTTCCTCCCAGCTGTGGAGTGGGAAACACTTTGCCTGTTATAGTAATCTTTCTTATAGTCTCTGGCAAGTAGTTAAATCTCTGGGCCTGGCTTTGGACATCTTAGTCACTTAGTATAATGATACATTTCCAGATTGTTTTCCAATTCACAGCTCCACCAATAGGATGTCGGTGTGCCTGACTTTATATGTTCTTGCCAACTTTGACCATTCTCTCCTTTTCTTATCTTTGCTAATTTGTTAGTTGTGAAATGTGACCTCAGTGTTGTTTTGACTTTTATCTATATTTAGTGATTTGGGGTGATCTTTCATATGTATTTTAATAGTTAACAATTCTTTTGAGAACTGTACGCTCATATTCTTTGCCCATTTGTTCATAGGGAAATGACTTTTGGTCCTATATCTGTGTTAGGTCCTTGTGTATCTTTAACTATCAGACATAAGAGATATTTGATGTAAAGTTTATTTTTCTCCTATTGATAACTTTTTTCTTATCCTAGTGGGCTTCATTATTGTAAAAAAAATTTCAGTTTCTTTTGTTTGATTATGTTTTAATCTTTTGTGATTGCCTTGATCCCTTGTTTGGACAAAGACATGTTTTTATGTCTTTTTTTAAAATTATAGTTTTTATTTACCAGATATATGCATGGGTAATTTTACAACATTGACAATTGCCAAACCTTTTGTTCTAATATTTCCCCTTCTTCCCCCTCCCCCCGATGACAGATTGACCAATACATGTTCAATATGTTAAAGTATAAATTAAATACAATATATGCATACATGCCCAAACAGTTGTTTTGCTGTACAAAAAGAATCAGACTTTTAGCCCATGAAGGAAATAAAAAATGCAGGCGGACAAAAATAGAAGGATTGGGAATTCTATGTAGTGGTTCATAGTCATCTCCCAGACTTCTTTCCCTGGGTGTAGCTGGTGCAGCTCATTACTGCTTTATTGGATTTGGTTCATCTCATTGTTGAAGAGGGCCACGTACATCAGAATTGATCATCATACAGTATTGTTGTTGAAGTACATAATGATCTCCTGGTCCTGCTCATTTCACTCCGCGTCAGTTCATGTAAGTCTCTCCAGGCCTTTCTGAAATCATCCTGCTGGTCATTTCTTACAGAACAATAATATTCCATAATATTCATATGCCACAGCTCACACAGCTAGGAAGTGTTAAGTGTTTGAAATCCTATTTGAACTCAGGTCCTCCTGACTTCAGGGATGGTGCTTTATTCATTATACAACCTAGCTGCTCCCTAACTTCTAAATTCTTAGTTTAATTGTAATCCTGGAAATTATAAGTAACAATGAGGACAGATTGTATTTAAAGAGGCAGTAACTGTTGTTGAGTGCCACTTTGTAACTCATGGTTTAAACATTTCACTTAACAAGAACACTATTCATTTTTTAGATATAATTTATTACGCCTGAGTATTCAACTATACCAGAGATACTACTTTTATTTTCAGGTAATTGATCTAGACTTCCTCTGCCTCAAATTTCTTTATCCTTAAAATGTTATATTTTTTAATAGTTCAATTTGCTATTGAAGCCTTTTTTAATGAATGATAGAGGTGAGATGTGGGCCAGATTATACTGCAATTAACTGGTTTGATACACTAGTTGAATTTTCAGGCACAAAAGTTTTTGTCCATGATTTTACTGAAGTTTGGTGGGGTGTGCCATGAATCCTCCGTACTTGATCTGTGTAACATGTTTTTAGCAGGCATTTCAGCAGACACGTAGATATTTCTACTTGACATGTATGTATCATTTTTATGGTGCCTCAAAATGCATTTAGAAAAGACATTGATAAACTTGCATACATCTAGAGCAGGATGATCCAAATGGTCACGGGGCTCCAGATCAGCATATACTAGGATCGCCAGGAGGAACGAGGTGTTTAGCTTGGGAAAGAGAACACGCAGGTTGCACGTAACAGATAACACAAAGTGTTGGAAATGCCGTCCTATGAAGAGAGAGCGCTTTGTGCTCAAGGCCGCAGTGTAGATCCAGAAGGAGGTGAACCTTGCACAGAAACCTCCTCACAGAGTGATCCCTAGCCACAAGCAGAGTGCTCCTCACTGAAGTGCCTTTAAGGAAAGGCAGGAAGGAAATTTCACAGATGCACTAGCTATCTCAGGGAGAAGCTCATGTTGGAAGTGGCTGAATTTGGCCTCCTGCAGATTGTAAAATGTAAGTAATAGTGATGGGCATGAAAGGGCAGCCCAAAGGAGGAACAACTAGTCGGCTGTAGAGTAGGTAGGAGCTAGGAAAGGCTAGGAAGCAGGAGACGCAGGGCATTCTGATGATTTGCCAAAGTGGAGTTGAAACTCAGTGATTACAGACATGTTCTTGAAATCTATCTAACAACAAATACCAATTCAAGAAAATAGATGTAATTAGTAGAAGAAATTATATTCACGGATGTCCATCTTTTTTTGACTTCCTTGTAACTTCTTTTGTTCTCTGCTATGCATCTTTTATACTTTATTCGTTTTTTCCCCCCTTTCATCTCCCTCACCCCCCAAGCAAGCTATTGTTAAGAAAGGGTGTATTTATGTATACATATGTAGATACATACATGCATACACATACCCACACATATCTTTCCTATCCCTGCTGACTCTCTAATTAAATTCTGCTCCTAACTTTCCTTGCTGTTGCTTAACCTCCCCTCATCTAAGGATCCCTCCCTTGTCTTCTTCCCTTATCCTTTACTTCCCCATCCGCTCATCCCTACCCCTTATTTCTTTATAATTTTTGGCGGTACTTCTGATACATTGAACCCATTCCCGATGTGAGTAGGTTTTCAGAACTTTGAGGTCCCCCCCCATGTTTCTGAGTCTACTTTTCCTTTGTACCTCATCTGTATGACATAATTACTATTTTTACCTTAATTCTGTCTCAATCTTATTTTGAGCTGCCCCATCGTTGATGTCAATCTTAAACATATGCTATAAATTTCCCATATAAAAAAACAAACCAACATTTTGTCCATGTTGAGTACCTTGAAATTAATCTTTGGGTATTTGCTCTTATATAATACATTTTCTATTAAGTTCAGGTTTGATTGATAGAAAGTCCTGAAAATCTAAGTTCAATGAATGGCCATTTTTTTCTCATTCAGTATTACAGATAATTTTGTTGGATGTGCGATTTTTGGCCGCAGGCCTAGTTCTTTTGATTGTTGGTAGACATGATTTCAGGATCTGCAGACTTTTATTGTGGCTGCTGACAAGTCCTGTACAATTCTAATTGTATCTCCTCCAGCATATTTGAATTGTTTTTTTCTTGTTTCTTGCAAAACTTTGTCTTTACTCTGGAAGTTTTGAAAATTGGCAATAATGTTCCTGTGCTTTCCACAAAGGGTCTCATTGAGACGGTGAGCAGTGGATTTTTTTTTTTCTATTTCTCCTTTCCTCTCATGTTCTATCACTCCAGGACAGTTTCCTTGGATTATTTCTTGCATTATTGTGTCAATGTCACAAATTTTTTTTTTTTGGTCACAATTTTCTGGTAGTCCAATTATATCCTATATTTTCTCTTCTTAATCTGTTCTCCAGATCTGTTGTTTTTTAAGTAAGAAGTTTCACATTCTGTATAAACTGTTTTTGTTATTTCTTGATCTCATAGTTTTCCTGGCTTTCCTTTGCTTGATTCTCATTTTTAGAGTGATTTTCATCTTTGAGATTCTGTTATCTCCTTTTCTAATTAGTTAAATTTTTTCCCCCCATAATCTTCTTGGTTTTGTTTCTTTTTTGGATGGTTTTGTTTCACTATATTTCTTTATTTCTTTAAGTATTTCCTCAATGTCTCCCATTTGATTTTTAAATTCTTCTGTAAATTCTCTCTGAGCAGAGCGCCATTTCCAGTTACTCTTTGGAATGGAAGTTTTTTTTTTTTTTTTTTTTTTTTTTTTTACACTAAAGGTATCTTCTTCTGAAGATGAATCCAGGGCTTCCCTGTTCTCCTGCTAAGCACCCTTAATCCTGGAGGGGGGTTGCTGCCTTTGCCTTCTCAACTCTCCCCTCTGACCTGGAACCCCAAAGCAAGAGCTAACCCCGCTGCCCACAGCCATCAGCATCCCTGCCCCTTCTCCTCCTCCTCCTCAGGCTGGTTCTGTCTCCCCCAGGGCCATCTCTGCAGCTCAGCTGGGCCCGGAGTTCCCAGTCAGCGGAAGTTCCCTCAGTCTTCCCAGAGTTCTGGGAGGTGAAAGTCTCTGTGGTTCCTGCCCAGGCTCTAGCCACACCAGCTCACCCCCAGACTCCCCACTTGGTGTTTCTGCTGAGCCAGCCTGGAGATGTTTGCATTTCAGGGCTTAATCCCTTTGGGGTGAACTTTGGGTAGTATCTGGAGCACCCCAGTTCTGCCCCAGGTCTTCTGGATTTTTTACTGTCTGTGTTCCCCTCAGATTTGATGTATTTGTGGGGAAAGTTGAGAGAGTTTGAAATTGACTAAGTTACTCTGCCATCTTCCCAGAATCCTCCCAATGTTTTTTCTTTAAAAAAACAAAATTATCTCTAAAAGTTCTAGCCATGGGAACACACAGTGTCATTTTATTGGTATGGCTCAGTGCTGCCCTCGCAGGAATGAATTGTCAGGAACTATAAAGGTGCACATCTCCTAGTTATCTGAGGATGGTGCTGGGACTTGGAGCTACTGCTACAGAGAGCGAGTGCAAGATGTGTTTGAAATGTCATTTGTGGGCAAAAGAAATTCACTTTCCACAAATGGCAGTAATCCTAGCAGCCTCAGCAGGGCTGATGTGGCATAATGGGAATTTTACAGATTTTACATTATTTTTTTAAAATGTGACTTATTCAGCTTGAATGACTCCTTTTCCATTTCTAACAGATTGTAGTGAAAGATAATGATATTTTTAAAAGTACAAGAAAGGGAGCATCTTTATTTTCAAGAGATATGTTCCAAAATTATAGATAATGGTTTATGATTATTGTCTTCTTCTGAGAATAAAAATTTTAGAATTCAAAGTAAAGATTATCTAATCCAATCCCCTACTTTTATAGATAAATTCTTAGGTAATTGACTCTCATTTAGTTCATTCCACTTCATGCTTCAAACTACCCGTCTAGAAACACATCCTTCTTAAAAACCTTTTTTTCTCCTTCAAGTCAGTCAGTAGAAATAGATAGTATTTATTAAGTGCTTGGCATGTGCCAGGCGTTGTGCCAAGTGCCATTATGGTACTCGATCACGTTTAGCCTTCTTATACAGCCTGCATCCCACATACGTCCTTCACCGTCAGCAGTTTCAGTCTTATCTCTGTGAATTCTTCTGAATTTTTTGCTCTAGACAAATTTGCTCATGCATTATCTCTTGAAATTAACTCAGTTTCCCCCACCGCAGTCTTGCTCATTTTAATTGGCCCACCTGGAGCACTCCTTCCATTCCTTCAGGGTTACCTGGATTTTATCAGTTCTTCAAAAGTCAGCTCAAATCCTGCCTGCCCAAAGCCTTCTCTAACTGCCTTCGCGAGAAGTTGTATTTCCTCCAGTAATTTTTGTCTGTGCTTATTTGGCACTTAGCCCTGTGACATCCTTCTTTCCTTATTGTGGCTGTGACGCAGCTCGTTAGTGTAGGGCCCCAGGACGAGAACTCATGGTGCACTTTCCAGGCACGATGGCGTTTTCGTTCTCTGGGTCATGTTATTGGGAGGGAAGAAAAATTCCCAAAGTTCTTTAAGTGAAGGCTTGCTTAAAGAAGAGCCAGAATAAAGAATTGGAATTTTGGGGTCACCTCAGGATCAATCATGAGTCATGTTTTGGAATGCTTCGACATCTAAGTAACAGTCGTTTTTCTCATGACTTATTGGGCATCATTCCTTGAAAATGGCCAGATAAACTGTCTACAAAATATCAACATATTTTTCTGCTTAGGGAATCATTAACACTCATAAATCCTTGAAGGAGTCGTTTTTAAAATCCATAGTCTTTGGAGGAGCTTAGAAATTTTTCTTTTTTACGGTGAGTTTGCAGGTAGAGCACAAGCAAATATTGTAGCCCTCAGAGAAAGAATAAATAGTAAATGGAAAATATTTCCTTGAAGCTTCTTCTTCCTCTTGTTGATACTCCCCCCAAAAGGTGCTGCAATTCCCACATTCCAAGAGTGAATGTTAATTAGCCATTGGGTCAGAAATTTATTGAATAGGCTTGATCTATTCTTTCTTATTTATCATCCCCAGCAGACGAGAAAGCATAGCTAAGAAAAGAGGAGGCATCCTAAATGAAAACAGGCCTATCTGTTTCTTATCTTGCCTAAAACATTTGCATTGGGAAAGGTTGTGAATGAATCTCCAGGGCGATAAGAGCAGCTTGTCTGGTGGGTTGCAGATTTGGACCTGACTTGGTAGAGTCTTTTTGTTTGTATTATCTAACCTTCGGCTTGGAGTTGAGCGTAATGGCCTAGTGAGGTAGATTAGTTTTGTGTCACTGGAAAAGTGGATGAGCGTGCCGTTCATGCCTTTACCCAAGTCACTGATAAAAACGTTCAATAGCACGGAATCCTGTGGATCTTTGGATGCTCCACCGAAAACCCCCCTGCCTCATTGACATTGAACATTAACAAACACTCTTGGAATCTGTTGACTCAGCTGGTTCAGAATCCATGGCCTTGTCCAATCATCCGGTCCCCATCCCTTCATCTTCTCTCTGAGAATCGTGATGCTTTGTCAAGTTCTTTGCTACGGTCTTGGTAAGCTGCATCTGCAGCAGGCCCAGATCTCCTGGTTCACTGATCTCTTAAACAGTGTAGTAGGCTTAGTCTGGCCTGTTCTTCATGAAACTCTATTGATTTTTAAAATCCCTGCTTTCCTTCAGCCAGTATCTCTTTAATGCTTGTTTAGGGGAGAATGAAGTAAAATTTACTCAATGTTTGGCAATTCCAATAGACCTGGGATCAATCGCGCTATCCGCCTCCAGAGAGAGAACGATGGGACTGAATGTAGATTGAAGCTTAGTATTTTCACCTTTTTGTTTATTTGTTTTCTTCTTTCTAGTGTTTTTCCTTTTGATCTGACTTTTCTTGCACAACTAACAATTATGGAAATATGTTTAAAAGCATTGGACATATTTAACTATATCAGAATGTTTGCTGTCTTGGGGAGGCAGAGAGAAAAATTTAAAACACAAAGTCTTACAAAAATGAATATTGAAAACTGTCTTTAGATGTTTTGGGAAAAATAAAATACTATTAAGAAAAAGATAAATGAATTGCTTTCTTTATTAAGATAATTATACAATGAAATTAATTTGTAATTATTATATAATAATGCTTAGTGTGCTAGGCTAACTTCTTTTGGTATGGGATGCTTTTTGATGGTGGAGAATATTCTAATTAAAAAAAAAGTCACATTGCTTTATGTTTAACTGGTTAGTGATTCCATCAGGGATTTTTCCTAGTGACGTTATTTGTTCTTGCTTTTGTTGTTGTTGAATTAGAAGTATTTTAGTTTCAATATTATGATAAACTGTAGTATAAACATTAGTGCTAATAGCTTAGTATTTTAGTTGTCCACAAATTAATGCCTGTGGTATCTGGGCGTTTTTAGGCCTGTTCTTGTAAACAAGGCCTCGGTGATGTTTAAGGAACAGCAACATGTGGCCAAAAAAAAAAAAAAAAAAAAAAAAAGCTCCACATTAACCAAGGTAAGCAGTATAAATGGGGTTAGGCATCCCCTGTTAGACCAAAAAACTCCTACAGAAAATCTCCAGAGCCTACAAATTAAAGACCTCCAATATCATTTTAAATAAAGCCTTTTATGTAGCATGAGAGCATTTTTTCAGTTGATAATCAATTGCCACTATTATGCAGGCTTACTAGATTTGCAAATTTACAAGTTTTTACAAGTCAGTTGGGTCCCTTCCTCAGGAAATCAGTTTAAGTTTTTTTTTCCTGTATTGACTCAAAGAACCTAGTTGTCCTTAAATCCTTGTGAATATATTTGCCTTATAATTTGACGGCATTGAGTCAACACCCATATTGGTACTGCCATGCAATAAAAAGGGAAACTTTTCTATATAGATTCCTGTTACTTCAGGATCAGATATTTGGAAAAATTGGAATGTACACGATAAAACCTGTCAAGATTTGAGTTCCATGTTCTGCTTTTAGCACCTAACACTTCTCTGTGAAATGCTGTCTTGTTTAAGTGCTTTATTTCCAGTGGGCCCATCATGGGGAAAATCAATGAACACCACTCTCAAAATATATAAAAGAAAGAAACTTTCCAAAGGAACTTTCTGAAGTCTCATTCATGAAATTAGCAATATTTTAATAACAAAATCAACGAATATTTTGATGTGTTTAGACAGTAACTAGATGTTTGCTATAAAGCCTCGAGATGACAAAACTTGAAAAAAGTTCTAATTTTGTTAGATTGTAAACTATTTCAAAGAAAAATTGTAGCAGGCATTTGTTTCATTAACATAATTTATACTGAATAAATCTTTGTTCTTCAAATGAATTTATACATTTATTTTCTCATTCATCACTTATTTGGTATCTACTATGTATAAAATACAGATATGATAAGCAGACATTGCTATAGAACAGAAATAAAATAGAATATATTTTCTTTCATGTTAGCTAAAAATAATTTAACAGTTTTATTTAGAAACACTAACATGTTGGATTTGTTTTTCTTTGAATGTCTTTCTAGTTGATTTGGAGCATATGAGAACAGTGAAATCTGATAAACACCTACGGTTTTGCCAGGAAAATGGCCTCAGTAGCCATTTTGTGTCAGCAAAGACGGGAGATTCTGTAAGTGTTTAATATAATTAAAACCCACTTGACTTTTGTGTCCTAAGTTTAACTATTTGACTCCTTTTGTAAGGTTATTGGAGCTGTATGTGTGTGTTTGTGTGTGTGTGTTTGTGTACATTTGTGAGGAAATGCCCTTTTCAATTCCAAAATTCTAAAATGTTTTAATTTTATAACTATTTCATACTGGTAGTTGAAAATTCCCCTGTGTTGTTTAGAGTAGAGGTGGTTTACCAAACCACTTTTGTATTTCCTATATTCACCAGTACTCATGAAAGTTCTTGACATTAAGCAATTTTCTGGGCTATGTTTAGTTTAGGCTCTAATGACTTTCTCCCTCTATTTGAAAACCAAGTCAAATTCTCTATAAAAGTTGGTTGAAATTGGTTTGTTCTGGAAGAGATGACTCTTCCCCCAAATATTTTGTAGTCCAAATGTGGATTTTTGCAATTCCAGACTCTGTATCAAGGACAGTTTTGTATTTGATCCTGTTTTAGATGGGTGTGGGGTTGGGAGCCTTCAGTTCATAACATACACTTAGTCCTGGGGAAGGTGAAGAGAGGATTCTTCACGTGGCTTTTTCAAAAGATACATTGACAAGTAAATTGTATTTTATAAAGGGCAGTCAGGAAGGCCCACAATGCTGATATAACTATTCTTTAATTCAGTAAACTCTGGGTGTCTGTTGGTTGCAGGGAAATAAGCAAGAAGGGAAGGCTGGGAGGCCGAGGGGTTGGCAAAGCTCTCCCTTTAATTAAGTTTAAAAGACAAGGAAGGTAAATAGACTGCTTGTGGTTGAGGTTATGGAAAAGCCAGACACAGTTAAAGACAGCTAAACGACAGGATTGTTATTTGAAGCAGGGATATTTTGAAGATTACTTGGAACAAGTCTTTCCAACCTTGAAAATATTAAACCAGAGATAGCGATGGAGCAGCTAGGTGGTTCAGGGGCTAGAATGCTGGGCCTGGACTTGGAAAGACCCGAGTTTAAATCCAGCCTCAGACACCCACTAGCTGTGAGACCTTGAACAAGTCACTCCACTTTCTTTGCCTCAGTTTCCTCCTCTGTAATTGGACTAGAGAAGGAAATGGAAAACTATACTAGTCTCTTTGCCTAGAAAACCCCCAAAATAGTGTCAGGAGGCATTGGATGTGACTAAAATGACCAGATGACAAGAGATTAAACATTGCTTTAGATAACAATTACGGTTGCACTGTGAATAATTGTATGGAGGTGCTTTCCACCTTTTAAAGAAAAATGTCTTTCAGTTCATTGCTCTTTTGATAAAGAATTCCATTTTTTTTGATATATATAAAAGATTACTTGAGTAGAAACACATGGTAACTTCTCAATTAAACCTCCAGCCTGGTTTTTCACCAAGCTGGAGTCGGCACCATTTTTCATCTGCTGGCAGGTTATATCAGGTGGGAAACAAAGTGTACTTCAAGGAACTGTGGGTTCTCTAGGTCCTCTGGCATGGTTCCTATCTCCTTCTGTGCCTCAGTAGACTTTGACCTGGCTGTGGTCCAAAAAGTCACCATCATACAATGTGGCAAGGACTCTGAAGAAGCCGGCCTGTTCTTTGTGTGCTGGGCACAGGCCATCATTGTGCCCATCTCGAGCCCGTTCGAGCTTGGTAGAACTTGCTAAAATGTCAGGATGGTCTTTGAGAGCCTTGGCCCAGCGTACACAGCCACAGACACCCCCAGATAATGGAGCAAGGCCTGAGAAAAATCAGGAACTTCTGAAGTGCCAAACCTGGGCCCAGTCACCAGAGCGAAGAGCGAGGACTTCTCACAGCTCCTTGAATTTGAAGCTCAGTAAGCTGGAAGCCTGGCATCTCAGCAGAGGACTGGGTCATGGGTTCGGGGATGGCCACATTTTGCTAGAGGGACCTTCTTCCCCAACTGGGCGCCGCTTGGTCAGGCAGTGACCCCAGTCTGAGTCCTGGCCAAGTCAGAATTATGGTGAGGCTTTGATTCAGCAGAATAGTCCCCAAGACCTTTTCCCTACTTCAGGTCTGCTCTTGGCTCCTAATTGGTCTTCCAGCCTCCAGTCTTTGCCTTTTTTATCCATTTTCCATATAACCGTTAAATTGACATTCCTAAAGTACAGACCTGACTGTATAACTCCCCTGCTCAAGAAACTTAAGTGGTTCTCTCTTGACTGTAGAATAAAATATAAACACCTCTGTTTGGCATTTAAAGCTCTTAATATTCTGGCTCCAAACCTATTTTTCCAGACTGATTTCACATTAATCCCACTCATTCACTCTCTTTTCCTGCCAAGCTGGCCTCCTCTCTGTTCCCCTTAGAAAACCTGCTATCTCCCACCTCTGAGCTTCTGCCCACAATGCTCTGCTCTGCCTTCTCACCACGGCCTCTTGGAATCTCCAAGCTCCCTTTTCTTTTGTCTTTTTTCCCCCCAAATTTATTTGAAGAAACAGAATAAGAGAAAAGGAAAACAGAAAAGGAATACAGAACAAAATGAAATAAAAGAGAACATTATCTTGTGTCCAGCAGAACATCAGGGAAGATTTAAAATATATAACAGCAAATATCAATTTAAGAAAGTACATATATTAGAAGAATTTATATTCATGAGTGTCTGCCTTTTCTTTACTTCCTTGTAAATTGTTGTTTTTTTTTTGTTCTCTGCTGCCCGCTTTTTTTTACTTTATTCTTTCCCCTGTTCCTTTCACCCTCCCCATCCCAGCAGGCTATAGTTAAGAAAGAATATATTTATATATGTACATATGTAGATATGTATACACACGCACATCCATATGTCCCTTTCACCCCCCACCCCCAAGCTGGCTACGGTTAAGAAAAGATATATTTATGCATACATATGTAGATATATACATATAGGTACCCCCACATATAAACACACCATTCCATACATGTAGATATATACATATACCCCACATATACACATCTTTCCACACATGTAAATACATACACCCCCACATATACACACGTCATTCCACACATGTAGATATGTGCATATACCCCCACATATACATAGTCTTTCCACACATGTATATATATATATATATATATATATATATATATATATACACACACACACACACACACACACACACACACACACATATACCCCCCCATATACACATGGTTTCCACATGTAGATATATACATATATACACTCCCCACATACACATACATATTTCCTATCCCTGCTGACTCTAATTAAATTCTGCTCCATCACTTGCCTGGCTATTACTTAACCTTCCCCTACCCAAGGATCCCCGCCACTCCCCGCCTTGTGTTCTTCCTTCACCCTTTGCTTCCCCCTCCAACCATTCTTCTCCTCTTATTACGTTATAGATTTTGGAGGGTGTGATATTCTTTATAGTATGAAGTTCCCTTTTCTGATAACCTCCATTCCTTGTGTTTTACCTACTGTCTCCAGAAATGATTTTGTTTATTGTTTATTTTTACTTATCTGCGAACATGTTGCTTCATTCTAGGAACACATATATTTTTGGAATACAGGGGCTTTTTTGTTATCTTTCCAGCCCCATCTCCAGCATAGTACTTGGCGCCTAGTGTATGTATATATATACACATACACACACACACATATATATATATATATATTTTTTAATTAAATGAATCAAATCTCTTTTGCAGGATGCCCATGGCATGGGGAATATAAACATCTGGAGCTGGAAATCATGTTAGAGAACATTTAATTAAACTTTTAGTTTACAAATGAAAATGATATTCAGAGACTAACTTTCCCAAGGTCGTATGGTACAGCCAGAATTAGAAGTTCATTATATAATAGCATGTATGTAAGTGTGTATGGTTGCATGTAATTATGTATGTGTTTCCTAGGTTAAATTAATAACTCAGCTTAGTTTCCTGGACTAAATCAATAATTTACTTCTATATTATGATTAAGGACATTTTGCACAGTTGTTCCTCTGCTTTGCCCACTGGATTAGCCATAGTCCCTGCAAGTATTAACTCCTCTCTGGATTCAGCTTCTTGCTAAAGAGTTATTTTTAGCAGGTGATTAATTGTCTGTAGCCAGAAGGGTCCAAAGAGGTTGTTTGCCCACAGAGTTGGACTGTGGTTTATAGATATTTGAAAAATCTAAGATCTAAGAAATGTCTTATCATGCCTTTTCTTGGTTTGCAGGTGACAGTAAGCTGCGAAAGAATGATCAATGCCTGGGGTGATGGTATTAGAATAGAAAATTCATTTAGAAAAGTTATAAAAACTATTTAGGACAAATAAGGATTAGGTAAAATATTTAAGGAGAAAGTAAAAAAATGTGGGCCTACAGTTGATCATCAGTTATCATGGTTGTAAAGCTGTTTCTAAAAAGGAAATTATTTCCATTATAAGGAAATTAGGAAGACTTTTAAAGGTGTTTAATTTGTAAGAATAATTAATGTTTCTACTATACTCTGAAAATAAGATTATCAGGTTTAGCACACTTCTCAAACAACAAGAAATGTGAAAAATCTGTTGATAGAAGCATGGAAGCTCTTGAAAGGTTAGATAACAGTAATCACTTAAACTTGGAAGCCACTTTATAATAGGGCAAGAGCTTTCTTTCTCTCTGTTATCCTGTTTGATCCTCACAGTAGCTGTATCTTTATTTGTAAAGATGAGGAAATAATGATAATAACAACTACTAATATTTAAAAAACACTTTATGCCAGTAGTGTGCTAAGCAAATATTGCTTATATTATTATATTTATATATTAAATATAGCTTATATTATAATATTTTATTATAATATAATATAATTATTATATATATTATATATATAATATAATATAATATAATTATTTATTATAATATTTTATTTAATCCTCAACAACAACCCTGATAAGTAGGTAATTTTATTATGCACCTTTTACAAATGAGGAAACTGAGGTAAGTTAGAAGTTAGATGACTTGCTTAGGACCATGCAGCTGGTCAGCAGAGGCCACCAAATTTGAACTCGGGAAATCCTGACTTCCTTTCTAGGGCTCTGCCCACTGTGCCACAACTGTCCTTCTCCTTAAGATAAACAAATGACTAACTCAGATGACATGAGCCTTAGTCCTAGGTCGTGCTCTGGTTTCTACTGGCTACAGACAGGCACCTTTAGTTTAAACCATTAAGGTTTAAAGGAAGGAATACTTTAAAGAAGCAAATTCATTGGCTGTAGGAGTTCCCACAAGTGCCTGGGAGTACTCACATTCTCTGGGAGGATAAGAAGAGGCAGCATTGAACCTGGAAGGAGACAGTCTAGACTGGGACATTGAGTTTGGACGGCAGTCTGGTTTTGAGTCAAAGAGAAGACATCCCGTAGATTCTCAAGTCCAGCAATCCCACACTTTTGGAGGGGAAGGCTCCAGAAGCCTCCCAAGAAACCTGCTCACCGAGGAAAAGGAGATACAGAAAAAGAAACCTCCTCCCAGAGAAGGATTATAACTTAGAGACGACAGAACTTGACAACAATCAATTTAAAGAATATTTTTCATGAGATGAGAAATGAGAAATTGAAGTCAATAGATATATATAGCTCACTTAAGGAACTTAGAGGATGAACGTCAAAAATTAGTTTGGACCTATCCATTTGTAAGCTCTTACGAGATTATGAACCACTTCTCAATTTTACAGTATTATTTAAAAAGGCTGTAATTTATTCAAATATAAGAGCTGTGATTTTTTTTGTGGGAAGAAATAATTTCCAGCCCAATTATTCCTGATTAGTATGAATAAAGAGCCCTGGAAATAGTTGGAATATTCAAATTTGCACTGCCTGTATTCGTTGGGCTTGAATCAGTGAACATATTTTACATAATTATTATTTTGAATAGTGCAAATTCAAAAACATGCAACCATTCTATGAGATTCATTATTCTTACTAATCGGGTGTGATCTTTGAAGACTGTTAAGGGAGATATCTTCAAGTTCATTTTAACAGTCTGGTATACCCTATGGTAGCTTTAAAGTTATGATTTAACCATTTTAATATAGTGACACTGCCTTTTCCAGATACCTCATTTTCAGAATTGCACAGGACGTCACATTTTTGCAACCGTCACTGTTTAGAGGTGAAAAAAACTTGATGTATTTAAAGGTAATTTGAGGATGTCTGCTTTTAATTATTTTTACGCTATTTTTTGTTACAGGTCTTCCTGTGTTTTCAGAGAGTTGCTGCTGAAATCCTTGGAATCAAATTAAACAGGGCAGAAATTGAACAGTCACAGGTGATTGTCTTGAATATTATGTTTTAAACATAATTTCAAGAAGTTTTTTAGGTTCTTCTTACATTTCTGTGGTATATCTTCAGAAACTCTGTATCAGGGTTTTGTCGCTGAAAGAAGTGAAAAACATTCTTTCTATGAAAATTGAAAAGATTTGTTTTTTAGTTGAATTTTTTTCTTTAAGACATAGTAAACTTGATAAAATAGTGAAACCCAAGAGTTATAATTTGTGAAATTTCATTTTGAATTAAGTTAAAGTTATTTTATATTACTTTTAGGTATAAATAGACTGAACTCAGTAATAACAACATCAAAAGGTGAATATTTAATTTGCTACAGAGAACAAACTTCAAAAGTATTAACTTGCATACCAAGTTCCTGTGTTATTACACTTTATTTCCTAACATATATTTATTGAAGTCCTACACTTCTACTTGGCCTTCATTAGCCTTCATTAGCCTACTGAATGTCGTTCAAAGTTGCAAAATGACCGTTCTTTAAAAAACAAACAGTTCTATATATCTGATTCTTGATAATTTGAGATGGGTTTTCCATGTATCTGGATGAGTGGTTTTCCTTTCCCCTCTTTTTTGTGGGGGGTGTGTGTGTGTGTGTGTGTGTGTGTGTGTCTGTGGGGGGGGGTGAGAGAGAAAGAAAAATATTTTCTCTTTTTTTTCAGTCCTTTTCCATCTTTCTGGCGCTATTCATATCTTCATTTCAAGACATAAAGGATCTCTAATTTTGTTGGTCCGTGTGCTCTTTCCCCCACCACAGACCATAACTCTTCTAGAACTTAGCAGATCGCTTTTGTGTAACTTTGTCCATGTAATTTGTAAACCTTTAATTCAGCAGGCATTCGCTAAGGGCTGATGACATGCAGGGCACTGTGCTGGGGGCTACCAGAACAGGGAGAGAGACAACAGCATTTGCTCTTGTGGATCTTAACCAGGCTGGTGAGAAGCTTCCAGGCTCCTTAGATTCACCAGTCCCCCATAGTCTGCTAGAACTTGCCAGGCCTTACACTGTGCTGGGAGAACTTCCCTCCCTGCCTTGGGCTATGGTGAGGCTCGAAGGGGTAACATGAAGAAGCCCTTGATTAATTTGAACATGGCAGCTAGGTGGTGCAGTGGTGAGAACCCAGGACTTGAAATCAGGAAGACTCATCTCCCTGAGTTCAAATCCAGCCTTAGACACTTACTAGCTGTGACCCTGGAGAAGGAAATGGCAGAATCTCTGCCAGGAAATCCCCAAATGGGTTCATTGTCAAGTGGGACATGAGTGAAATGACCTAAGTTGAAATGATTCTTGCTGCACAGTGACCCTTCCCAAGCTTCCATGGTTCTGCTGTCGGCACACAGATTTAATAACATAGGATCGCATCCTAACCTTCCTGAGGCTTCACAGGGATGACTTTAGTGTGGGGTAATTAATATTGCCAAGGAGAGTTCTGCTAGACTCCCACTGGTTAGCCCTTGTAGTGAATTCTCTGGTAGTTTATTCTAATGAACAAACATAATAAAGGAATTAACTTTGTTCCAGACAGAGCAAGCATTCTCTTCTACATGAAGCTTCTTCTGATCCCTCCCCCCCCGCCCCAGCTACTTAGCCCTTCCTCCTCAGTGGGGGTATATTTACAAATCATATTTTTATTTGCTTTTAATTCTCTTCATATTGATTATTTATCTATCTTTGTATTTTCCTGATGGAATATAAATTCCATATATGTAGGGATTGCTATATTTTTTTTTTGTATTTGTGTTTTTGCAGCCTAGCACAATGCCTAGCACATAGTAGGTACTTAATATATATTGAATGATTAAAAATCAGAAAGTTTTAACTTGAATTCATCACGGAACTCTGGGCTCTTTTGTGCTACTGCGTGAAAAGTGTTTCATAATTATATTATGCTTTTTCAATGACTTTTGATATTAAATGTTCAGGAAATAATTCAAGGTTCTATATGTTTATCAGATTGGGGGATGAATTTTTTTTAACCACCTTTATTTTAATAAGATAATCTGTTAACAAGAACTTAATTTCACATCACCAAATTCCACATATTTTTTTTCCTCTGGTTTGTAATATTTATTCATCAAAATGTGGCCTAAGCCATGTGGAAACTGAGGGGAAACTTTTTAAAAGAGAAGAAATTTAAACTTTAAAAAATATATATTGTTATTTTATTTATTTATTTATTTTTAATATATATTGTTAACAAACACCAAATGAATAGAGTATTTGCAGGTACATAGAATAGAAAAAAGAGGATTGTGTATGAAAGCACAGGACTGTTAGCTATGGTTCATTTTTCTTTTCAAAGTATATAAAAAAATCAACTTAGAGTTTCAAAGCCTGTCTGGCAGTATTTCTGTTCTGTTCTTTTAAGAAAGAAGAATGTAAAATAAAGTAGGATTCTTATTTGTTTTTTATTTTTTAAGTAGCATTCTTAAAGAAAATTGTTCAAAACTGACAGATGCGACTTAAATGAATTTTGTTTTTGCACTAATTTTTGCACTTTATATATATATATAATGTTCCTATAAGTCTCTCTGACCTTTTCTTCTCTCCAAATATAACACAGTAGTGCTTACTAACTTGTATATATTGATATAAAAATTTTAATAATGGAGTATATTCTAAAATTTAGACTTTTAAATGTGGTGAACAGCATGTGTGATTGACAACAATAAATTTATTTTCCTTCACTTGCACGTACAATGAAGACATGCTTTCTACTCCCACTTCCTGTGAACTTTTTCTAGTCATTCATTCATGCAGTCCGCAAAAGTTTTCAGTAAACATAAGTACTCCTATGTGCAAGGTCTCACGCCAGCTTCTGGGTAATGTAAACATGAGAATTACATTTCCTGTCCTGAAGAGTTGGGATGGATGTAGGATGCATCCAGGTAAGTGTGAGACAGGAATGGTGGAGGCTCAGAATGCTTTCAGAGCGTGGATTCGATGGAGTCAGGAAAGGTTTTCCCTGAGGAGATTTTGCACTGAAGAACCATCTGATGAAAGAAGCACATGGAAGGCCCTTTGGCGCTTTTTGATCGCTTCTTGGACATTATTCTGGCATTAGTGTCCTTGAGTATGAGTCCGGAGGAGGAGCCTGCGGTCCGAGACACCAGATGTGGTTCTTGGCTTGAAGGGAGAAGACTTTGAGTTCTCTTGGTGGGCTTAGAATGGAGAGATCTAGAAGAGACCCCGGGGAAGAAGAGCGAGCATGCTTGGTTTTTGATTGGTTAAATGGGCAGGTGGACAAGGAGACAGAGACCTTGAAGCTTGGCATGGTGGGATGTCTGCCAGCAGGCCTTGGACTTCGGCATTTTCAAGGACTTTCACAAAGCAGCTTTGCGGCTGAGTCCCAGAAAGGAAAGTTGGACGAATTTGAATTTACTTCAGATATTGAGGGAAGTTTGGAGTTTCAGTTGAAGATGCATTTTTCCTTTGATCTATTAAGGATTTTTCTTATAGGTGTCATGGAACCCTCAGAGCTTCCCTGCCAAAACAGAGCCTGTTAATGAATGGAAAAGCCACTTATGTAGACAAGGTAGCTGGAGTCTTCCGAGTGTCCCTGCTCTTCCCCCCTCCGGACTTTTGGACAAACGTTTGCTCACGCTCAGAAGGTGCCCTCTCCTTGCGGCTCCTTCTTCAAGCCTGGAGTCTCCTTCCTTTGATGGGCCATGTCTCCCAGGAAGCCTTTCGGTGTCCCCCTGGGTGGTAGCGCTCTTCACACACAGACACACAAGATACGAAAGTAGTTCCGACAAGTTCCCACCCCCCCAGTTGAACCTCCTGGGTCTGGGTCTGGAGGGCGAGGGCCCGAAGGGTGGCAGTTCCATGTGCCTGCTACCCTCCCGGCCCCGGGGCCTCAGCCAGGCTGCCTTGTGTGCCTGGGGGCGCAGATAACTTCATCCGGTTTGATCATGAGAAGGAGAACATCTCATAGACGGAAGCATTTCTAAGAGGAGTCTGGGGGCTCCAGACTCTATCCTGGATGACGTCTCTTAACCTCACTTTCAAAATGAAAATTTGCTTTCACAAAAATAGATGCCCCCAAACATGTCCTAGAACTAGCTCACACAGCGGGAGATTCCAAGTTTCCTATTGGCTTCCTCATTGCTGTGTGCTTGCTAATTAGGCAAAGATTTTTGTGTATATGGGAGGTGGAGGTAAGGAGGTCGCATTTGGACTTTGGATTATGTTGGTCATGTATCGAAAGCCCGAGGATTAGAGAATAATTGGTGATTTTGCATTTGGCACCAAAAACAAAGTTTCTGACATCAAATAGTTAGTGGGAAAGGACAAAAGACATGTGAACAAAGGCCCTTTCTTGAATGGGGAATTGAGCAGGGTCTTGGTGATGGTCTTTCTGACACAGACACGCCACACATCACTGTGGCAAAAGTGCAGTGCTTGCAGGAGAAGTGCTGCCCCCTTCTGTTTGCACCTTGTGTCAATGTGCTGAAAAGGGAAGTCCTTCAGTTACAGTGCTGATAGAAAGGGACTGTGACCCAGCTCAGTGAGCCTGCTCTGTTTACAGGATGGGCTGTAAGGCAGCATGTGGGGGGAGATTAATGAATTCCTAACTTGACTACAAAAACTTTTTATTCTCCATGGAGAATTTAGTTTAAGAAAAAAACAACTAGATTTTGAGAGATTAGTAATTATATATCCCTTAATCATACTTTTTTCCCCCCTAGCAGTTGGTAACATGGTCACTGATAACATTAGATCAAGAATTTTTAAAAGGAAATGAGTCTTTTTCTCTGGGATAAGATGGTAGGAAGTTCATCAACTACTATTTAATATGTTCTCCTCCCTGTCTTTTATCAAAGTTTTCTCATTAATTCAGTATATATTCAAATGTTGGTGAAATATGAGAAAACAGCATGTAAACATTTGCGGGGGTGGAGCTGGGGGATCCAGTTAGGGGTTGGAGCTTTGCCCTGGGGTCAGCTGCCTCCTTTGGGACACGGGACCCTGTCTGACTTCCCCAGCTCTTGAGGTTAGAGCGGCCTCTAGGCCCATTTCTGCTGACCCTCCTTCCCTTGTAACCCCCCGATGAGAGTGGGGGGCATTTGGTGCTGCTCTGCTTGGAGAAAGGGAGTTTTCTTCTTGGGCGCTCCTTATACCCATGATGTTGGGTCTTGGGACTAAGCCTCAAATGTGGAAGTTCTTCAGATGAATAGCATTGCAAAGCTCAAACATAGAGCTTTTATTTTTTTTTTTTTCTCCTGAGGCAATTGAGGCTAAGTGACTTGCCTAAGGTCACACAGCTAGGATGTGTTAAGTGTCTGTGTCACATTTGAACTCAAGTCCTCCTGACTTTAGGGTTGGTGCTCTATCCACTGCACCACCTACCTGCCCCTTATTTTGTATTTTTCACAGTCATTTGTTAAATAATTGCTTTTTTGTAGTTACATAATGGCTCCTTCAAGCTGCAGCTCATGCTTTCTTGTAAGGAAGTTTGAGGATCCCTGCCCATACTGGTGCCCTCCTTTTTGGGTACCAGTCTTCACTGCCAGCCCATCCCTCCTAAGTGACCCCCATCTCCTAGTACTCTAGACCACACTTCATGACTAAATATGGCAGACAGAAGGTCAGCCTGCCTTCCCCAGAGCACCTCTCACTCATGACCTCATACAGCTGGGCTCTGGCCTCTTTCAGTATTTATTCTGTCCAGACTTCTATATGTCTGTACATCCCTCTTTAAGAATAAAGATTAAAAAAAAATACCGTGCCTCTTCAGCACCTTGTACCCAGAACGCCTTTCTTAATATTTTATGTGTTAGCCCTGTCCTTAAGAGCTGTAGGAATGGAAATTCTAATAGCCACTGGGATGTAGATAGAGCTTCACAGCTACAAGGCCTTTCACGTGTATTATCTCATTTGAACTTCGAAACAAGGCAATTCAAGGATTGGATTTTAGGATTTTAAGATTTAGTTCTGGAAGAAATGTTAGAATTCATCAGGAGTGATTCCCTCCTTTAACAGGTAAGGAAACGAAGGGATTCAAAAAGATCTTTTGAACCCTCACCAGAGCTCTTTCTCTCAGAACCCTTTTTTCTCTACCCTTGCTTTCATTGGGAAAACATTTTCATTTGTGTTGCTTTAAGTAACTGCTATTAACATTTTAGAGAAATGGAACGTCTTATTAGCTGTACAGAGCCCAATGGAGATTTGCCTTTATAAATTTGGAACCCATCTTAAAATTTTTAAATGAACCTGCTTTTTGCTGAGTTTCTGGGCGATGTGATGAGAGTGGTCGTGAGGGCATGAGAAGGAATGTAATGAAAAATAGACATTTTCTCATGACTGAAAAGGCGACTGAGTAAAAAAGTTCACATGATAAATATCTAATGCATATAATATTCTTATTAATCCCTAATAGAAAAAAGTCTGACCATTCACATTGGTTTGTATTCTGGATGTGTGTACTAAGGCAGTCCCCAAGACTGTATGTTCTGTAGACTCAGTATGCAGTTCTCCATTTTGATATTTAACTAAATAGGATGATAAAGAAAATTAGCTCCTGGATCTTTATTCCTTTTCTTTCCTTATTTATGTTCATATTTTCCTATATCCTTGGCTACTAGTCAAATGTGTGTTGATTTTCTTTATTTGTTCTTTCTGGAATATTCATTCTTTTTTTTTCAGTTATTGAATTTTCTTTCTTTGTCTTTTTTCTCCCTTCTGTTTTCTCTCTCTGTCTCTTTCATCCCCTTCCCCCCCCCCTTTTTTTTTAAATTCTTCATTCTTCTCGTTTGTCTATTGTGTACGGGATTTGACAGCATATTGTCAGGGCAGAAATAGTGGCGTATCCGGAAGAAGAGAATCAGCAGCTCACCTCTACGCAGAGTAAAACCTGTTCTTTACAGTAGTACAGGTATTGGAGAAATTATTGCAATTGTGGGTGGGGAAAAAGGGTAGTAGAGGTAATTGAAGCCAAATAGCTTTTTGCTTTCTAGGACTTATGTTTCTATAATAGTTTTACCAACAGGAAGTCACTATAACAGGGACTTTTGCAGATCGATAGCATATCAGCTTTGTTTAAAAACTTTTTAAAAAATTGGCCCTTAGTGAAAGGGTTACAGTTTAAACAAGATTTTACAGACAAATGAACGATGTTTCAAAACTGAGTTTATAAATGTTTTTTCGATCAGTGAAGCAAAAAATTGAAGCAGCTACTTGGTAATTCAGCTCTCAGCAATTTAACTGAAACCAGTGATAAATTTTTTTGGTTTGTTTTATTTTCAGATGCTTATTTCTGTGTGTAGATATAAAAGAAAATATTAAATCATTGAGAATGCTTTGCTTGAAGTTACCACTTAAAAGGGAACACTGTTCTTAATCGAATTCTTTTTTTGAAAGTTGCTTCCTTAAAGTTGCGTGTGTTTTTGTGGTACTGACTTTGCCATAGCCTACAGTAATGTGTTACTGGGAAGTTAATTAGGACTATTTCAAAATTGCTTATGGCTTCCAAGGGAGAACTCCCCTCTTATTCCGAAAGTCTTTTACAGTTTACAGTGTGTCTCCACAAACTCTCGAAGCTCTCCCTAGTGTGTACCCCCTGCCTTATACAGGGACAATGGGTGCTTTAAGTGTTGTATTTAAGATAGGTAATAGAATTTCCACTAGTTGGCTCCTAAAGTCATACAGCTAGGAAGTAGCAGAACTAGAAAATGGACTCCACAACCCTGACCCCTTAGTTCACTGCTTTTCTCACCATACCATGCTGTTTCTCAATTCAAAGCACAATTATTGGCACCCAAGAGTGTATTAATGCCCCAGACTCAGGATGGGAACTTTTTGTAGAGTAGAACAATAGTTTTATAAATATTCCAGCACTTCAAAGGATCCAATTTTTGATATGGGTGAGCTCCTCTTTTAGCACAGGTTTCAGCCCTCCTACCTCTTTAATAGATGATTTTTTTAGTTGCTAGGATAAGAAAAACAGAAACAAACTTTGGGGTCAACCATATGCCCAATTTTTTAGTAAATACTTCTAAAATATATCAAGCCAAGTCTATGTTAGCTAGAGATGGATCTCTGACAATTTTTATTATATTTTTCTTTCTGAAAGGTCCATTTCTACTCTAACATTTTATAATGGTGACTTTGCTTTTGGGTCACATAGAAGCCTAACATTGTTCATTAAATAAAGCTGATAAGAAGATTCATTGTAAACTAGGCTGGACTGAGTTTTTTAATCTAGTTAAGTTTGTCTGATATTCAAGAAATATGATAGAGCTCTTACCTAGTGTCCTTCTTGCAGTCTCTATTAAGTAGTTAATAGAATATGGATCCCGTTAAGTAATGAAAGGGTGAAAATAAGATGTTAGGTATATTTGCATTCAGTGTGTGTATATTCATATAATCAGTGGATTATAATAAACCATTATTATTTGGATTTAAAGCACAGTCCTTTAAAAAACATTTATCCTGTAAACCCCAAGATATCTTTTGAGGTTTCAGCAACCAAAATGTATATCCCTTAGGGCAGAGTATCTCCTGCCTCCTTTCCTTTTCCCTTCTTCCCTCCCTTTGTTCCTTCTTCCATTCCTCACTTCTTCCTTTCCATTTTCCCTCCCTCTATTCCTCCTTCCCTTTTCCCCTGCTTTCTCTCACTTCCTTCCCCCTTCCCTTCCTGCTTCTTTGCTTCCTTTTCTTTTATCTTTTCTTCCTCCCTCCTTCTTCTTCCATCTCTTCCATCTATCCTTCTGTTCCACCTGCAGGTACTCTGCCTAAAGGAATATAAATTTTGATTGATGAAACCTCTCTTGGAGTTTACTGGCTCAATTTCTTTTTTAAGGACCCTACCTTAATTTTGAATTACTCTGACTCTCTTTGATTGACCACCCGTTGGTCCCAAGTCAACCCTCATTTGGTCATTGTTTGGGCTCTGATTGGCTTAGAGTGAATGTAAATAGCAATTGTTTCTTTATTGGCTAGAAATCCTGAGGGTCTTTGCTTCCCAGAATTTTTTTTTGACCTTAAGAAGTCATTCTGCCTCATTTCTTATTTAGACTTATGGGTGTTACCTCAGAAAAACAGACACATTAAACCGAGGTCTCTCCCACTGTATCCATGACTGTGTCCGATCTTCTTGATCTGTATATTGTGTCATGACATCACCTCCCTGATGTCATGGTCCCCTTTGAAAACTCAGCCACAGCAGTTCTTAGTATTCTAAATTTTCCAAAATGAGATTTAAGCCCTGAGTGTTTGTATTTCACACTCTGATAGGAACATGTTGCTATACAATAACAACTTCCTCATTTGCAAAAGATTCTGCAACGATAACAAAAGGATTGTAATGATTAATGGCATATGGCATTGTCATGGAAACACAATGGTTTTTCTGCCATTGAAACTTGATGAGCCAAAATAACGCTACCCAAACAAATACTTACAATGGTTAATTTAGATTTTCGTGATAATTTAATCATGTTTAGTTCACGAGTAAGATCGTTTCAATAGAATTACAGAAAAATTACACACACACTTCAATTTCCTGCACATGTTTGCTTCTGAGCTAATGCAAGGTACTGCTGAAGCATGATTTTATAGGCAGTTGATCACTATAATAGTTTATTTTAATCAGTTCTTTTGGTATTGGTAAGAATACTTCAGTTAAAGCAAACTCAGCAAAGTTCACAAAATAAAAATAGTAGAGCTGTTTCTAAATTGTGCTTGTTTCTGATATTCCAATAATAACTTTTTTGTTTGTTTGTTTTTTTCTATGACAGAGGGTGGTGAAGGCAGATATTGTAAACTACAATCAGGAGCCTGTGTCAAAAACTATTAACCCTCCTAGAAGCTCGATGTGTACAGTTCAGTGAACACATTTTCCTTTCTAATGATCAGTTTGGCAGGCTGCACACCTCTTACACGGATGGGCTCAAGGACTGCTAAGAACTTTTAACAGTGGCCATCTTTATAGCACAAAAAGAAAAACACAACAAAACAGCTCACCACATCGTTTGTGTTGCCAAGTGGCAAGCAGTTTCTTGAATTGTCAAGAAGTCAGCCTCTGGACCACACATGTTGATCCCCCAAATCGAGAGGTTGTTCTTTGGAGTTAGACTGCTTCTTTGGAGATAGTGATGTTTATATTCTTTAAGGATGTCTACATGTCTTTAACCAATGTTTCCATAAATTGGACTGTCTATATTTGAAAACCACCCAAGTCCAAACAAGGTATTTTGCCACAAGACTGTCTGATTCTGTGGTTTAAACTCAAATGTAACAGTGAAATTCAGATGCTGTTGTCAGAGAAAAACAGTGAAATGAATAATATATTTTATCTAGAAATAATTTAGAAAGAATTCCTTTGGTATATATAGAGTGATCAAAATTGTACAAAGCTGTATCTAATTGAAAATGCTTAAAATAAAGCTCTAATAATATTTTTTCATTTAAAAAAAGGTCTTAAATTGTTCATATTGTAGTTGGACACTCACTGAGAGTGAGTATTTGATATTGTATTTTTCTTACTGTATCATGGTCATTATGTATTGTCTAAAAGTCAGGTTAGATTGCTTTATGAATTTTGATCAACATTAACCAGCTATAATATGAAGTGTTTTTTTTTTTCATAAAATGTTTGCTTAGTTATGTGCTTAAGATGAGTTATGATGTATTGCTGGATCAATGTGGATCAGACTGTACCTGATGTTCAAATATTCTTTTTCTCCCTCAAATAAATTTATTTAAATCACTCCTATTTGAGTAATACGTCAGCTACCTTGCTTTATCCAAGCAGGGCACAAAATCTATTTGGATATTGTATTTTAAAAAGCCCATCAACGGGCAATTGTTTGAAGACTATCCTGTCTACTTTGGGAGAGGCTTTTCTCTAGCATGGCTGAAGGGTCATGGGTTTTTCAGTCATGACATCTCTCAAAGATCATCTGTTAAAATATGTGAAAGGTTCTTATCTATATCATTCACTTTTCAAACTTGGAAGAACTAACAGGAGGAATTGCTGCTCTGGATTCGATTCTTGTCAGTATGGAAGAACTAAAGTGGAAATGAGGGAAACCTTGGGGATGAGGGATCACAGCATAGAATTTGGGATGGAAAAGTAGACGTCATCTGACATGCAATCTAAATTTTGTGAAAGTAGATTTCAAGAAGGCTAGGTAGAATGTCATATTTCCAAAGGATATATCAGTCTGGTAGGGATGGACAAGAAATCCTGGACACACAAAGAGGAATAATTATGCTGAGGGGAGAATGGAGAACTGATCAATATGAATTTATTTTATTTTATTTTAATAGTTTTTATTTACCAGATCTATGCATGGGTAATTTTACAACATTGACAATTGCCAAACCTTTTGTTCCAATTTTTCCCCTTCCCCCTCCCCCCATGGCAGGTTGACCAATACATGTTACATATGTTAAAGTATCAGTTAAATACAATATATGTATACATGTCCAAACAGTCGTTTTGCTGTCCAAAAAGAATCGGACTTTGAAATAGTGTACATTTAGCCTGTGAAGGAAATCCAAAATGCAGGTGGACAAAATTAGAGGGACTGGGAAATCTTATGTCATCTCCCAGAGTTCTTTCGCTGGGTGTGGCTGGTTCCGTTCATTACTGCTCTTTTGGAACTGATTTGGTTCATCTCATTGTTGAAAATGGCCACGTCCATCAGAATTTGATCAATATGAATTCAAAAGAAATTGACCAACTTCGTTTTGAAAGGTATGTATAGAAGATGTTAGTAAAAGAAGGTAGTGGAGGGAACACGAGCGAAGGATGGTCTTAGAAAAGTGCTGAGAGTTAAATCACAGAATGAGCTGGGACCAACAAGTATTTAAGGGGCCATGGTGGAGGCGGGGTTAAAAGTCAAAGGGAAGTTCCTGCCCTCCAGGAACTTATATTCCCGGGCCAGAGGAGAGGGTACAATATGCTCGCATACAGATTTATACAAAAAACCATTCAAGGCCAGACACTAACTTCCCTGTACGGGGAAGGCAGAAGCACGTGGAACAGCCAGGAGAGACCTGTGGCAGAAGGTAAATCAAAAAAGCGACCGGCATAGGATGTCATGGTGGAGGGGAGAAGGTCAGTGTGACTGGACCACAGAATACATACAGGGGAGAAATTATTTTAAGACTGAGAAGGGAGGATGGAGACAGGCTGAAAAGAGCTTTAAATGTAAAACAAGTTTATATTTGACCCCAGAAATAATAGGGAGCATTCATAGTTAGGGGGAGGGAGTGATACAGGCAAATCTGTACCTTAGTCATTTTGGTGGATAAGCGAATTAGCATGAAGAGAGAATTGCAGGGAACAAAACTATTAAAATAGTTGAGGCAAGAAGCAATGGGATGATGACAATGAGAATGGATATAAACATGAAGTATTTGGATATGTAGGGAGAGAGGAAGTAACGAAGTATCTTCACCAGAAATAGGAAGACAATTCAGAAGTGGGGTAGCTTCAGAGGGAAGGTAATGCAGCCATATTTCAGAGAGATTGTGGGTTTGCTTTAAGACAATCACAGGAAAGCAAATCTCACAAAGTCACAGGAATTGTGGGGTTTCTAGGTGCATGTAAGTTATGTTTATACCATACACGGTCTTTTAAGTGTGCAATAGTATGCTTAAACATGTACATAATTAAATTGCTAAAAACCGTAAACCATTTGCTGAAACTTCCGCAAATCATAGCCTTTTTGCTGGTGGATGTTGCTGATGATCGCGGTGGCTGCTGACGGTTGGGTGGCTTGGCGATTTCTTAAAATGATACAATAGTGAAAGATTTCTCTCTAGCATGTTTGATAGCATTTTACCCACAGTGAAACTTTCTTCAAAAGTGGAGTCAGTCTCCTCCAACCCTACTCTCAACTTAAGTTTTGGTAATATTCAATTTTGTTGTGTTGTAGGGAATAAGAAGACTTGAGCAGAGGGAGATGGGAATTGGCTCGTTAGTGGAGCAGCCAGAACACAACATTTTATTAAGTTTGCCATTTTAATATGGGTGCAATTTGTGGTGCTCTTAATTATGACAATAACATCAAAGATCAATCTTCACAGATCACAGGAACACAAATAATAATGAAAAAGTTTGAAATATAATGAGAATTTCCAAAATGTAACAGACGATGTGAGCATGTGCTTTTGGGAAAATGGCGCCTATAGACTTACTTGATGAAGGATGATAGATCAGAAGAATCAATCAACAAACGATTATTGATTACTATATTCCAGGACCTGTTAGACCTTGGGAATAAAATTACAAAGACTAATCCCAGGTCTTAAAGGTCTAACAGGGCATAGAGGAAGCACCCATAGAAGTATTTACAGGATAAATATGAAGAGAATCAATTTTGTATAGTTTTAGAGAGAGGGCACCAGCAATTGGGCACATCTCGAGAAAAGTGTTGTGTAGAAGGTGGCTCTTGAGCTGCACCTTGCGGGGAGTGAGTGATTCTGTGAGAGGAAGGTGAGGAGAAAGTGCCTTCTGTGTCTGATGGTTGCTCGGTGCAAAGTTACAAAAATGGAAGATGTTTTTGTGTGAATAGAACAGGCATTTTGTCTGGATCACAGATTTCAGGGCTATGATTAATGTCGAATGAGATGGAAAAGATAGGTTTACAGGAAGTTGTGAAGAGCTTTAAAAGCTTGAAAAGGGGGATTCACATTTGATATAGAATCAATTGGGAACCACTAGAGTTTGTTGTGTTTAGACATCCTCGTCGTCAGATCTGCAGTAAAATCCCTTTGGCAGCAGTGAGGCGAATGGAGAGGAGGAGAGACACTTGAGCCAGGAAGAGCCATTACAAGACTCACTAATCAGGAAAGAATCCATAAGGCCCGGACTGGTGGTGGGAGTGGAAAAAAGAGGGGTGGGAGAGACAGAGAGAGATGAAGGGAGCTCGACCACCAAAGTACCACATTTAGCAATCTTAAAAAATCGATTTCAGGTGTATGTTTTAATGAATATAAAATAAACTTCCATAGTTACCTGAGTTTTGGGCCCCAGAAAATGTCCAGAAAATATTGGTAATGTCAATGAATATAAAATAATTCTCTTTCTACTGCCTTAAATATGTCACCACAGCATAGCATTAGATTAATGTTTCCCTGCGAAGATCACTTACTGAGGACTCCATTAGCTGGCCAAAACAAAACTTCTACGAGTATTAGAAACATTTGCGTTAGAATTAAATGGAAATCTTCCCTTTGAAGTCCTTTTTGAGGATGAGCTTGCCTTCTCTTTCTCTTCTTTCTGCTCTTCTTTTCCTTCCTCCATTGACTCCTCTTTATGGAGATCGTCCAACACTAACTGTTTGCTTCAGGAGACACCCTATCACTAAGTCCTGTCCGTTTGGTCGCAGTCCTGCATCCTTGCATTGCTTTCTAATCCCATGTCCATCACTCTAGTTCATGGTCTAATTACTACACATTTAGATTCTTGTAATCGATTATTTTAAAGGCGTATATTAGCCATATATATATATATATACACACATATATATACATATATATAATTAGAAATTATATTATTTCTGTACTTAGTACACCTCAATTTATTGTGATGTAGGAAGGTAGTATGGTCACTTTGCTTTCACAGAATAAGACTAATTCTGCTGTTTGACTATTTGACATGTAGGAATCATTTGTAGGAGCATGTTAGTTTCTCACCTACCTGACATGGATGGATATCATTTCCAAAAATATATTATTTTTAACATTCTTCTTTTTAAAATTTCAGTTCCAAATTCTCTTCTTCACTTCTACTTCTTCCTTTCCCACTGGCAAGTAATATATCAATTATATATGTGAAATCATGCAAATTTATTTCCATATTGGGTTTATCACAAAAAAAAAACCAAGAAAAATAAAATGGAAAAACTACTTGAAATTGCATTCAGTTCATCGGTTCTTCATCGGTTCTTTCTCTGGAGATGGACAGCATTTTTCATCATGAGTCCTTTTGGTCTTAGATCATTATCTTGATTAGAATAATCAAGTCTTTTACAGTTTATTATTATTATTACAAGATTACTGTTACAGTGTAAGATCATTTCCTAGTTCTGCTCATTTCATTTTGAGTCAGTTCATTTGGTCTTGTCATCCCATGAATTTCTGGATCTACTCCCTTCATCATTTCCTGTAGCACAATGAAATCCCACCATGATTGTGTGCCCCAATTTATTCAAGCATCCCTCAATTTCCAATTCTTTGCCACCCCAAAAAGTTGCTAGATCTTTGTATGTTATAGATCTTTTCCTTTTTGTCTTTGAGATGCAGACCTAGTAGTGGTATTGCTGAGTCAATACTCTGCCCTTTGAGTATTGTTCACATTGTTCTCCAGAATGGCCAGATTACTTCAGAGATCTACCAACAATTCGTTAGTGTACTTATTTTTCCTTCTCCCTTCCAACATTTATCATTTCTGGGAGGTGTAAGGTGATAACTCGAGAGTTGTTTAATTTGCCTTTGTCCAATCAGTGGTGATTGGGAGCATTTTTATGTGATGATAGATAACTTTGATTTCTTTTTCTATCATCTGCTTTGACAATTTATCGATTGGGGAATGGCTCTTATTTTTTATAAATTTGACTCAATTCCCTATATAGATATGTGACAAAAGATGCCTTTTTCAGAAAAACTTGCTGTAAATTTTTTTGTATTACTTCATTGTTTCTCAAAATGTAGTTTCCCCGACTATCTCTTTTAATGAGGTCTCTTTTTGGTTTTGCTTTGTCTGAGATCATGATTGCTCCACTGCTTTTTTTTTTTTTTTTTTAACTTCAGCTAAAGCATGTTAGATCCCGCTCCAACCCTTGATCTTTACTCTGCTGTTTTTCTGTTTCAAGTGTGTCTTTTGTAAGCAGTGCCTTATTGGATCCTGGCTTCCAATCCTTTCTGCTTCACTCTGCTTCTGTTTTACAGGCAAACATTTTTAAAATATCCAAAGTCCTTCCTGAGGTCTCCTCTGATCTTTTCCAGCCAAGAATGATCTCAGCCTCCTCAGATTCTCAGATATACTTTGTCTAAAACTTTATCCTTATCCTTTTGTTTCTTATTCTTACTTATAGACATATGCACATTTACTTTTGGACAAATGTTAACTATTTATTAGGCCATAAACTTTTTAAAAGCAAAAAGTGTGTCATTTTTAGGTCTCTAGCACCTAGCACAGTATTCAGCCTGTAGCCTCCACTTAAAAATGTTTGTTGAATTGTTGAGACACTAGTGATGTTAGGTTCCAGGAGAGCAGTATTTTCTGCCATTTATTGTGTTTTTTCATTCTCTCTGTTCCCATTGGCTTATTGGAGTTTGACTTCCACTTCCTGACTCACCTAACAAACACACCATGCTGTACTGAAAGGTGGGTAATAACTTGATCCTTGAGATTTAAAAATGACTAGATTACAGTTTGTGCATGTAAGAAGGAGAGGATAGGAGGAGTATTATGACAAACCGAGACAGTAGCTGACAGTAGGACAGCTAAAGGGAATTTTATATATCCATATGCATATGTATACGTATACATGGAGCAGATTTCTAAATTCCATATTACATTTCCCTCTATATCTTATTTTGTTTTTGAAACAAAAACTGTAGAGTTGGGCTTATTTTATATAGACTTTACCTCTTTTTAATTTAAAAAATTATAAGTCTTTCCCATCCAGTTTTAGGCATTTTGCCCTTCAAAGAAACATGCACTGAAATTTCAGATACTTATTGTGGTTACTTCTGTTGCTGAATGAACTTTGAAAAATACAAAGGTTTTCAACAAGAGCTAGTTATTGTAAACCATCTTCGAAGTGCACCCTTTATTATGGATGGCGAACCACTTTCCAGTGGTTTTTGGCGTTGTTCAAAGAGCTACTCCTGGGATTGCCTGATTATTCCAGAAGATAGTTTGCCAAGGCCCTTCGAAGTCAGTCACTGAAGTAAGTAATAGTGTGGAACTTAATAATTGAAATGAAATTTAAAAATGGAAAAGAGGATTTTTCCTTTAGTCTTCTGTGATCTTCATAGTGGAATGTCTCTCCTTGGGATTTTCTTTTAGATGTTTTTGTTTTAGAAAGGGGAAAAATAATGGATTTCTGTTAGGTTTACTTTTCCCCCTACTTGCACAGTACACTAAATCCTGCATAATTTTTTGTTTTTCTGGGAACAAGTGACTAACACATAGTAAAAGCATAAGAAATGATTGAAGGATGTTGAAAGTTTTGATGGCAGCAGAATATCTGAAACGAAAGAGCTGGCATTTGTCCACTCTGAGGAAGAGTTGAAAATGTTATTCGCTAAAAGAGATACTGAGTTTTCATATTAGTGTATGATACTTACTTTGTGGATAGAATTTTCTGGCACCATATTAAAAATTAAAAACTGTCCCTTGTGGGCTCTTATTCCTGTTGTTGCCTTCTCTGCCTCCAGTCCAGGAAGAGGAATACTCTGGTGCTCTCTCCCAACTTGGTTTTAGTCACGTACATGTGCACACACATATACAATATGTGTGTATTTGGATTTGTGTGTGTAGACTTATATAGGAGGATTGAAAGAAATGTATTATTAAATATTAATTATGCATTATTCAGTTGAACAAATACAAAGGGCCTATTTTGGGAAAGGCTTTGTGTTAGGCTCTGACCTACCAAGATGGAACATCCTCTGGTTCTTAACTAGAGAACTGGGAGGAGGTTTGGAACGGGATTCATCACAAACCTTTAAGGGCCATTGCCATGTGGGGCTTCTGTTTGCATGGGGACTTCAGCAGAAGTGATTAATTTGCTAATTGTGGGGAGCCAAGTTGGCTAGTGTCACGTGCGAAAAAAGGGAGGAACTCTAAATAAGCTTCACCTAGAAGATTTCGGTCCCTGACCTCCTCCCCTCAGTGCCATGACCCACGTGAGCTGAAGAGTAGTTTTTGAGGAGGGTCAGTCCTGAGGATGACCAGCAGGGTCAGAGGATGCTGGACGTGTAGATCCGCCAGGAGGATGCTTTGTGATAATGAGTGACAAGGAACAGCTCCCATCTCTAGGTAGGTTAAAAGAGTTGAAAGTAGATTGATAACCTGGTCTACGTTATCAGGGACCATGGGTTAGCTTTGAAAAGAATCTGAGGAGGAGGAAGCATGATCTGTCAAGAGGCTGGGAGAGCAGGGGAACAGCAAATTAACATTCAAGCTCCTTAAACTGGTCAGTGATCTAGGAAAGACCACCGGCCTTATCTCTCCAGGCTTCTCTCCTCAGGAACCCTAGGTTCCTGGGCTTCCAGTCTCCTAGCGTCTTTCAATCAGTCCTGACAATTAAAAAAAACTTACTTCTAAGCAGCCCTCTTGCTGAGGAGGGACTACCTAAGAAACTAGGATTTTTAATGAAGATAAAAATAACGGCAGCTGGAATTTATATAGCACTGATATAGAGCCCTATAAATTGTACCTCATTTTATTCTCCGACATTGTTGGGAGATAGATGCTATTATATTTTTATTTTACTAATGAGAAAACCAAGGCAAGCAAAGCTTAAGTGACTTACCCAGGTTCACGCTCCTGGTAAAGTCTGAAACTGAATAGGAACGCAGATCCTCCTGATCCCAAGCCTATTTTTAGCACATATGAACAATATATTTTGAAAAAGGCTTTATTTTGCACTTATGATTTTTTTGTTACTTTTTATTTTCATATGATTAAATATGCCTTTTTTATAACATTGACTGACTTTTGCATCAACTTGATAATAATGAATAATTTTTGTAAATACTGTTGTAGGGTTTTTTTTTAAACTAGGATTATATTTTTAAATTTCCCTAATTATCAGAAGAGGAAAGAGTAAAGTCTATAAATTATATCATATTTACAAAAAAAAAAAAACAAAAAAAAACAAAACCCAGACATATGAGGTAATATAGTAAATAGAAGGAACCAGGATACGTGGTAAGTGCAGAAGTAGTGGGGATGATGCTGACTGTGGGCACTTAACAGGAGGGGGGAGGTTTTGATTTTGGTTCCAGGACAGCGGAGAACTGAAGGATACAGCCACCAGACTGTCTTCCAAGAACAAGAACATTTCCAGCATACTGTGCCTATGGCTTGGAGGGAGGAAGGAGTACAGAGGAAGGGCTCAGGACAAAGCTCAAAAAAATAACAGAAGAATTATAGTAACAAGCTCTTAAAAATCAAATCAAAACAAAAACCCAAATGAACAAGCAAAAGAGAAAGAAACCAACCATGGATAGTTACTGTGAATAGAGAAGACGGGTGCATCTTCAGAGAAGGATACTGTATCATAAAAAAAAAAGGCAAAACAAAATCCTCTTCAGTCTTAAAGAGAAATGACAAATGATCATCCCAAAAGAATTTTTAGAAGAACTCTAAAAAGACTTTAAAAATCAGAGAGGTTAAGGGGAAAAAATGTCATCAAAGAAAACCAAGAAAATTATAAAAAGATAGTTAACTGACTGGAAAAAGGAGATCCAGAATCTCAAGAAAGAAAACAATGCCCTGAAAATAGAATTGGATGTGGGGAAGCCAACATTATAAGAGACTGAGAAATAATAAAACAACACAGAGAATAAAAGCAGAAAAGAATGTGAAAGAAAGGCAACTGATGTGAAGAAGAGATCAAGAAAACATGAGACTAATCAGATTACCCAAAAGCTAGGATCAAAAAAAAAAAAAAAAAAAGAATCGATACAATAATACAAGAAACAAAATTGTCCTGAAGTTTTAGGACAAAAGAGGAAAATAGAAGTAGAAAAAAAATGCACTGCTCATTACCTAAAAGAGATCCCAGCATGATAACCTAGAGGAACATCATCATAAAATTCCAAAACTTACAGGTTAAGAAGAAAATAAGAACCACAAGAAAAAAGCACTTCAAATGTTGCAGAACCACAATAAGAATCACATAAGAGCGTGTTCCTCTAACACAAGAGCCAAAAGTCTTCTAGACCACACTGTCTTCAAATCTCAGCTTTCCAAAGGCTCCTTGAATTCCTCCCCTCGCCCTCCTTTATTATTCTGATCTTTTTTTATACCTTTTGGAGATTCCATAGAATCTTCTTTTTTCTTTTTTTTTTCAAGTAGCAGATTGCCAACCAATTAATTGTTTGCCCAGAGATTTGGAGGGCGGAGAATGAGCTAAAGGGCTGACAAGATTGAAAAACAGCCAGCTGAGCGCAACCTTATTTTCCCCCTAGACTAGGATAAAATGGAAAAAGGATCTCTTCTGGTTTATTTTCTGTGTATCCTTTTTGGAGAAACCATTTGGAAAGAGAAGATGGAGATTCACTGCTTGCTCATACGCTATATTAAGACCATATTTAGTTCTAGAGAAAATACTTGGGAACACGGAATTTTTTTGCAAGCTTTGCTGACAAAAAATTATTTGAATTTTATGGATAAGAATAATGTAAACTCCTGTTTTAAATGTGTTAGTAATGATAAAGTATGTGTATGTCAAATAAAATTCCTTGCTGTGATAAAGTGGATCATTTCTTAGGTCCCTAACAAATTACACCTCACTTGAACTGTTTTCACATTTCTCTTTCCTAATATTTCTGTTATCTCCATCAGGGATTAGAATGATTAATGTCGTTTAATCGGTCTGTTAAGCACTTCGGTTAATGTGTGAGCATACAAAGCACCATAAGTCATGAGAAAGTGACAAGAGCAGCACTCTTAGAAATGTATGCAGGATGTAAAATTGATGCTCACACTGTTATGTTTTGACTTAAGGTTGGACTCCGGCTAATGGACACAGCAACAGAAGGCCAATCAACAGAATCATGAATTGGGCTTAATTTTATACGCCAGTTCTCAAAGCTACTTGCTGGTGTAGTGTATTATAATAAGCAGAATTGGACCCCGAACTGCCACATTCTGTCTGATGTATACTGGCTGTGTGACCCTGAGCAAATTGCTTAACCCCTCTGTATTTCAGCCAGCTCATTCAGATTATAAATTGGCGGACTCTTGCTGACTTGCATTGGCAAAGGGAGTTCCCTCCCTGGAAGTTCCCTACGCTGGCAAAATCAGGCTTGAATAAAAACAGGTTTTTTGGCTTCAGTAAGAATTTCTGCTTTGATTATAGTGATTAATAAATGAAAGTATGTTTGCCTTTCCAAAGGATGTAGGAGGTTCATTTCTTAGGTACCGAGAAGCCAAGTTTAGCATTAACCAATGCAGTGAGACGTGGGGGATTTGCTCGTGGAGTCACGAGAGACAAACATCTCACCCATTTGGTGGCTTTGGACAGCCCCAGTTCCATCTTTAAGAGCATGAAATTTCAGAATATAATTTCATTGGTTTTCTCTGGTGAAAAAATGGCAGTCTCTCTCCCAGGAGACAGGGGCCATAAACTGCTGTGGCTGAAATTATTGGTGGCCAGCCATCTGATAATGAGATTCTTGTACGTAAGCTGCTCCTCAGCCAGCAGACTCAGGAGGTCTGCACCTCTCTAGATGTATAGAACCCGCTATACTTTGGGTTCTGGGGCAACACCTTGGAGAGCCCAAGTCTACTTCCAAGCCAGAGTGAGATAGTAAAGGAGAATTTCACAGAGAGTTAATGTATGCAATTTACAAACAAGAAAAAAACAATAAGAAGAAATAGTGGATAATATTGTAGGGGAAAAAATAATACAGCTTGAGGAAAATAATAACTTGTATTTCTATGATGCTTTAAAATTCACAAAGTACTTTCTTCACAACATCCCTGTAAGGTAGGTGGTATAAATATCCCCATTTCACAGATGGCAAAACTGAGGTTCAAGGATTATGTCTGCCTTGGGAGCTGAAGCATCCAGAACTCAGATGAGGAATCCGGGAGACCATGGAAGCAGAGACTTCTGCTTGACTTTCTTTGTTCATCTTTCATCATTTCTCACTTTTGATATCTGACAGGAAAGCAACCGGATTTGTTTTTCTTCTCATCAGCTTCCAGACTTAAGGATCACAAGAAGGGGAGAGTGGCTGGGAGGGAGGCGTGGGAGGAGCGCTCTCTGTGAGGTCAGGGAGCCTCAGAATTTCAGGAAAGGACGGAGAAGGTTGAGGGCCCAGTGGCAGGAACAGACGAGGAGGGTTAAGAAGGAGAATAGCTCGGCGACCTCATGTTGCCAGTGGTTCTCCCTAGACGAGCAGGGGGCCTCCCCCTGAGCGGAACAGAAGGAAAGCGCCTTGGATGCTCCTGGCTCGGTGCTGAGGAGACTTGCGTATTGACTAACAGGATGGATAAGAGAGTTTGGAGAGGGACTGTGAGAGCTTTGACAGGCCCAGCTGATCCTCACGGGCTGCCAGGAGGACCCAGACCAAGCCCCTCGATCCTTGTTTGGGTCCCCTCCCTGCCCCATTCTTTCACTCATTCACTTAGACTCTCAGATTTGGTGAAAGAGGAGATTCTTGGCCTCACTTGTTACCCAGCCTTCATCGCTGAATGGATGCGACCTCAGTCAAACTGGGACCTGTCGAAGACCTTAACAGAAAAAGGCCGAGGTCTCCCCCTCCATCCTTGGTCTGATTTATCTCTGGCCACTGGACCCAGAGGCCTGGAGGGGAAGGGGAGGCAGGGGACCCTGCCCAGCCCTCCGTCACTTAAACCCAACTCACTTGTGTGTCACGGCATCCCCTCCCCCTGTCGTGGTCCTCTGAGAACCGAGGACAAACTGCAGCCCCGTTTTAGCTAGAAGTGACCGAGGCTCCCTGGGATATGGGAAGAAGCTGTTCCCGGCCACTTACGGCTGTTTGCTGGACTTTTAGTGTGAGGCGGCTTGGCTTCTGTGACAAGGTTGGCTGTTGTCCGATGTCTGAGAGGACAAAATGGCATCAGTTGTTAGTGTCCAGCTGAGCCCACATGCTCTGCCCTGGTCGGACCCGAACAGTCCCATCTGGGGTGGACTCCAGCTCTGAGCAGCTCCCCTTTCTCCTGGGCCGATCCAGTCCTGCTTTGATCACGGAGCCCTTCCCCGAGGAGGGCTCGCCATGCTGGGCGGTCTGGCCAGGCCCTCCCGGGCCATACAGTCAATTCTAACAAGGAGGTGCATCCCCACTATCCCCTTGGCTCTTTAAAAAGAGCATCTGAGGCAAATGGGTCTGATCTTTCCTGAGGTCGTGTCTTAGTATGGAGAACAAAGGCCGAGGGAGGCAGTACGGAAGGCAGATGAGGAGCCCAGGAGTTCCCGAGTCCCCCACGTTATCAGCGTTCAGCGCTGCCCCCCAGACAGCCAGGATGGACCCGATGGATGAGGGATCAGTGCTGCTATGGCAGAACACCCCAAATCCCCCTCGGTATTATTTGGATTTGGAGAATAAGCAAGAGCTGGCTCATCTTACAGGACTTGGGTGAGGTATTTGATGACCATCTAGGAAAAAATGAAGTGTGATTTCTGGCTCGAGTCCAGCACATGTTAAAGCGCAGCAAGCCAGTGTTTAACTGCTTAATGGAAACTCTGGGAGCCATCTGCCATTCTCCTCATCAATCTGATGGCTTGCTTTATCTGCCTACTGTCGAAGAAAAAGAGTCAAGTCTAAACTAACATTCGGGGCAAATGGCTTGCCTGTTGGATGGGGCTAATAGTTTGCAGTCGATCTGCTTCCCAATTTGTAAACATGTGTTTGATAAGCTGCTTACAGGGTATACAGCAGAAGAAAACAAATGGTCCCTCCCTCACCCCCCCTCCTAATCATCCCATCAGATTTGCTTAAACAAAGTTCACCTCTTGCTTTCCCCAAACGATCCCCAGGTTGGTAAATGTTGCATAATTTTAGTTTTCTGTCAATGCATCTGCACTTGGTCATTAATATTTCATCAAGGTAATAACAAAGCAGGTGTTTATATATCGATTTGCATTTATAAACACTGTCTCATTTTATCCTCATGATAATCCTGTGAGGTAGGAATAGAGATCAGAGTGCAAAGAGAAAGATTAAAGACAGATTTTCCAATGCCGGAGAGCATCTTAATACTGATTGGCCAGGGGTGGCTACGGGTCTGCCTCCAAATAAGGCCTGAACTGAACGGGCCGGGGACAAGATTCCTTTCTGCAGAGGTAGAGCCGTGCAACAGCTGCAATGGCCTTGAAGATTAGCTGCCAGTGGCAGATAATCCCGAGGAAGCTTTCCAGGAGAGATACTGGTGGTTGTACCACAAGGGATGAGAAAAGCCGAGCAGAGCAAATAATCCCGTTACAGATATGGCTGTGAGACAGATACAGTAATATCAACAAACCAGCAGATAATATCAGGAGATTATATATTCTATTGTATAGTAAGGAATAAGAATTCTATAATATTGTTAGGATAGAATAAGGAATAAGAATGTCTTATTCCTTATACAAGCGTTCCCTAGCCACCTCTTTCCCATGCATGTTCTATCATTTCTTTCTTCCTTTCTTCCTTTCTTCCTTCCTTCCTTCCTTCCTTCCTTCCTTCCTTCCTTCCTTCCTTCCTTCCTTCCTTCCTTCCTTCCTTCCTTCCTTCCTTCCTTCCTTCCTTCCTTCCTTCCTCCCTCCCTCCCTCCCTCCCTCCCTCCCTCCCTCCCTCCCTCCTTCTCTCTCTCTCTCTCTCTCTCTCTCTCTCTCTCTCTCTCTCTCTCTCTCTCTCTCTCTCTCTCTCTCTCTCTATCTCTCTCTCTCTCTCTCTCTCTCTCTCTCTCTCTCTCTCTCTCTCTCTCTCTCTCTCTCTTTCTCTCTTCTGATTTAGGTGAAATCGGGCTGGACCGCCCCATCCCCTTCTCGGGCCGCGATGCTCCTGCACCTGACTCTGACTCCCTCTTTCTTTCTTTCTTTCTTTCTTTCTTTCTTTCTTTCTTTCTTTCTTTCTTTCTTTCTTTCTTTCTTTCTTTCTTTCTTTCTTTCTTTCTTTCTTTCTTTCTTTCTTTCTTTCTTTCTTTCTTTCTTTCTTTCTTTCTTTCTTTCTTTCTTTCTTTCTTTCTTTCTTTCTTTCTTTCTTTCTTTCTTTCTTTCTTCCATTTCTAAAGGACTTTGCCTATTGTTCAGCTGTTCCCATCCCACAGGAACCTTGCACTCTGTCCTTGGAATCATTCTGGGCACTGATAGGTAAACTTTCACCTTGTCTTGATCAGGACTTCCGCCTATCTTCCTTTCCTCCTTAGCACTTCCCATGGTCACGTGATCTTAGGGAAATTATTTTGGTCGCAGTGGATAGGATGAACTGGAATAGGGAGAGACTTGGGGCAGGAGGCTGATAAGAGGCTATTGCAATCTAGACAAGCATGGTCAAGTTCTGAACCAAGGTGGTAGCTGTGCATCTGCAAGGTGCCTGAAAGGACACTTGATACAGGCTGAGGGACAGGGAGCGCCCCAGGATAATGTCGGTTTATAAAACTGACACACTGAAAGGACAATGGTGCTTTTGGCAGAAAAAGGAAAATTGGAAGGGGTGAGATTCTGGGAGAAAGATAATGGCATCCGGCTGGAGCCGTCCAGTAGGCAGTTGCTGATGTGGGACTGGATCTGTATAGTTTTGTAAATCACAGGCACAGGGATGAAAATTAAGCCTTAGTGAGTTGATGAGTTTCCCAATTTATATAAAAGGGGCTAGGACAGAACCTTGGGAAACACCCTCCATTAGGGGTCATCATGTGAATAATGAACCAGTAAAGGAGACTGAGGAGGCAAAAAATATATACAATTGGAAATGAGAGAAGAGAAATCACTTTCTTCTTGGGAGATCAAGGAAGACTTTGTGGAGCAGGTGCACCTGAGGAACAGAACCTTGAAAGAAGGGAGCTTATACATATAGAAATGAGGGTTTATGGGTAGGATGGAACCAATTTGCTCATACTTTGTATGGAAACCCATAATAATGGGTGCTTTGCAATACTTACACTGACCTTGCAACAGCTAAGGCCGCTGGCTACGTTGTCACCCACATTTTGAATGTCACAGGTTTTTGAATAAATATTTGTGCCCTCAGTGTGGGAAGGCTATATAAGAAGTGAACTCCCACGCCTTCCATCCCCTCCTTCATTTGGCTGGCTGGTTTATACTTTAGCCGAGCCGAGTGGGTTTACTTGGTACACAAATTCATAAGAGCTTTGTCCACCCTCAGCCCACACAGCCAGTCAGTTCCCCCGGCTCGCCCATTGCCGCCCACCACACCTCTCGTTCCTCCAGTCACATGGCCAACACTTGGACCCTCGTCACGTCTTCCCCGCACCATCCCAGTGGCCTCCTGCTTGGTCTTCCTCCAGTCTGAGCCTCACACTACTCACATGGTCTCCAAAGCACAGATCTGTTTGTCTTGGCCCCGTGTTCAAGAAGATTTTGGTGATAGGAAAAAAGACAATTTTCTCTGTCATTTAAAGCCCCTCATCATCTGCAGAGAGCTATTCTAGTCACTGGTTTAGATTGGACACAGAAGCGCTTTCCTGTAGCAGCTCTCCAGGAGAGGGAATCCAGAAGAACGGTTAAATATCACATACAAAATCACAGGATACTTTTATCAGGGAGAAATGAAACAAAGCCGTATGTGAGGTCAGAAGAACATCAGAACAGGGACAGGTGCCCGCAAGAGGTGATAGCTGAATCTGGTTTTGGAAAAACGGGAAAGAATTCAGTGGTTTGAGAGGGGAAGGACCATTTGGGCGGAGACAACTGTGGAGCTGGCCAAGTGCAAGGCTTGTTTCTGGGAGGAGGTAATCTGATTTGACTGGAGTGTAGAAGGAATGGGGGAGAGGAATTAGGCTGGAGAGGGAGGCTATGTTCAATTGTGGTTTGAACTTATTCAACCTCTTCTGGCCTCTCATCTGTATCACAGCCTCCTCACGGGGCTCCCTGCCTCTTCTTTCTTAAATCACCCAACACTTGGCTGCCAAAGTAGTTTTCATTAAGAACATGTGACTCCCCTGCTTAGTTAACTCCAATGACTTCCTGGTACCTCCAGCACAAAACATAAACAACGTGGTTCCATCTGCCCAGGTGCAATCATCAGACCTCACGCACCCTGCTGCACTCGGTGACGTCCCCTCTCCCCTCACTCTCGACGCTCCATCCCTTTGGCTCTGCTTTGGCCGGCCCTCGGTCCGGCGTGTGCCCTTCCTCGGCCATGCAGGGAGACCTCCAGGATAACCTCAGGCATCATCTTCCGCAGGAACCGTTCTGATTTCTGATATTTGTTGGATTTTGTGTTTTGTAGACATTCACACTTATTCACTTTTCCGTGTTCCACATACATTTTGGTTTATGTTTCTATCCTCCCATCACAAAGAAGCTCTTGGGGAGTAGGGATCGGTTCATTCTTTGCACTCAATGGCCAGCAGAGGGTTTTGCATACAGGAGGCGCATAATAAACACTGACAGATTGTAAGCAGTAGGCTGCCCTGCCTGGTTCTCGGCACAGCAAAATTGAGTGTTAGCCTGAATTGAATTGTCTGATGTTGTCTAGTTAGACAGTGACAGCGTCTTGGAGCTCAGAATGGAAAGGGAGCTAGAGGTCCCTTCAAGAGCAAGTGCCAGAGCTGGACAAGGTGTCCCAGGGGGTGCCGGACCTGGAACCCCACCCAGCCCTCCGGCCTTCTGCTGGGGTGGAAGCTGGCTCTCAGAGCAGAGGGTGAATGGAAACGACTTCGGAGGGGACCGCAAGAGGATGCCCAGGAGCTTGTGTATGTCGTGAGAGAGACAGAGACAGAGAGATAGAGAAAAAGACAGAGAGAATGAGAGATAGAGAGACAGAGAGAGAATGAGAGACACACAGAGAGAATGAGAGACAGAGAGAGAATGAGACAGAGACAGAGAGAGAGAGAATGAGAGACAGAGAGATAGAAAGAATGAGAGACAGCAAGAGAATGAGAGAAAAAGAGAAAGAGAAGGAGAGATAGACAGAGAACAAGAGACACAGAAAGATAGAAAGATGAGAAAGAGAGTGTAGAATGTCTTCTCCATGTCTAAAATCCCTGTAAAGGCGGCCATCCCCTTTGTCTCTCTAGAAGCTCAGCTGGGCTTATGACAAATTCGCTCATTTATTTTATTTTCCCTTCCTGCCGCTCTTGTTTAGGGTAACGGCCGGTGAGCACCTTTGCTTTCCTATAGACAGCTCCTGACCGGGCGAACAACGGCGGGCCAGGAGCTCCCTCTGGTCTTCTGACCTCTCATCCCGTGCCCTGACCTTGAGACCACAGCAAAGCCCTGGAAATTTTAGGCCCTTCTAAAACTCTTGCCCTCCGAATTAATTTTAGAGTCATTGAAATTCTGCCAGCTCCTGGGGGAACCATGGGAGCCAGGCTGACAACCAGAAACGGAGGAAATGACTTTGTATCTATTTCAAGATGAGGGAGCCACAACCGCCAAGGCCCCTCCCGTGACGCTCTTAGGGGAAAAAAGACATAAATTTAATACTTTTAGGAAATTCGATCCTGTGGCCGCCTTCGGCTCCGAGCTTCCTTGCTGGGTGCCGGCTTTGATCTGGGGGAGCTGTGCGGATGCCAAGGGGCACGGTCCACGTGGAGGGAAGGAGGGCCCATGGTAGGGCTCCCAGCGGGGCGGGCTTCACACGGCTGGTGTCGAGCATGAAATCCTTGAGTGGGATGAGGGGTCCCCTCCTGGGAGTCAGAGTCAGGTGCAGGAGCATCGCGGCCCGAGAAGGGGATGGGGCGGTCCAGCCCGATTTCACCTAAATCAGAAAGAACATTGCTGGGTTTGGGTTCAAATCCCACTTCCTGCGCTCATTACCTGCATGACGGCTGGAGCTCCCGGGGCCTCATCTTTACAACGCACAGGTAGAATGTGCCTCCCGTCTACAGATCTCCATCCTCTGGGATGAGGGCGCGACCCCGATGAGATGGGAGAGGCTTGTTATGTCTGAGCAGTATCTAGTACCCTAATAAGGAGTTTGTTGGTGTAGAATAACTGGTAATGAAAAGGAACAAGTTCTGTGACCTCAAAAATGAATATAATTGAGAAGTGAAAATAAGTTTTATTATTTTAATAAGTTAGTCTGTCGACCAAATAGCTCATTCCACTGTCTGTCCATTGAAGGGCAGCTAGAGGGTGCAGAGGATAGAGGGACCCGTGTGGACTTAGGAGAGCCTGAGCTCAAACATTACCTTAGACATTTACTAGCTGTATGACTCTGTTTGTCTCAGTTTCCTCATCTGCAAAATGGGCGGGAGAGGGAAATGGCAAACCACTCCAGTGTCTCGGCCAAGAAAACCCCCATGGGGTCAGGAAGGGTTGGACTTGACTGAAAATCGAGTGAAGTGACTTTGTGATTGAGCTGCTTTGAGTAAGTGATTTTTAAATGAAGAAGTGCTTTATGTTGAATGGGTGAACATGGGTCTATTCTTATTATATACAGATTCTGATAACATGAGCCACAAATGAAATATGTTACCAACAGTTTTATCAGTAAAAATACTAATCAAATTATATGATAATCAGCAATATCTGTAACTAAAAGTATAAAAAACCCTTTAGAGAGCCCAGCCATCGGCGTGCTCCTAAATCACAGCCAGGATGACTAGGGCCGGCTCTTACGTTCTCCGGCCTGGAGACTCGAGCAAATCTGGGCTGGTTCTATGATAGTCACAGTTTCCAGCTGGTCAAGATGAGAAATAAACCGAGCTCGGAAGCACCGGTGAGATGTTTTAGAGGTATTATTTGCATGCTTTGATTAATATAGTTTGATCACATACATTGAGAAGTATAAGTCGAATTCGTGTTTCCATTGTGTTAGTTTAAAAAAGTACATATCACAAGATAGTAAAGTACTCTACAAGTCTAAGGAATCAATCACAAAAAAATTTTTTTTTCTTAACTCATTTTATTTTTTTTAATTTTCTTTTTATACAGTATTTTATTTTTCCAAACAAATGTAAAGATAGTTTTCAACATTGATTTTTGAACGACTTTGTGTTCTACATAGTTCTCCCTCCCTTCCTCACCTCCCCCCTCCCCGGGACAGCAAGCAATCTGGTCTAGGTTTAATATATCCTTTTAGACATACTTCCATATTTGTCATGTGCACAAAGAATTTAATTAAGGCCCACCGGGTCAGATGCTGCGCAAGGTTCTAGAGATACAGATACATGTCCTTACTCCTTATGTAGTTCCTGGTACATTTTAAGTGCTTAATAGATAGTTGTTGACTTGATGAATGGAGAGACAGATAGAATTAAAGCTGTAGTAAAGAATTTTATGCTTTAATTTAGGACAAGGGGTGCAATGCTGCCTTAAGTTCTCACTCCTTACACCTTGCACAATTCTTCCCTTCTTTCTTATTTGATTGATCCTACTTCCATAAAGAGAGACACAGGTGCTTGAGTCACTGCCGTGATGGAGAGAAGAGACGGGAAGGTGGGGAATGGTGCCTGACTTTCCTCCCCCATTACTGGTTTTTGTCGTTATCTGGACCATTGATATAGATTCTGTTGTGCCCTGAAACCTCACGGCCTTTCCAATTTCCTCAACACTAGAGAGTCTGGAGAGTCATTGAAATGTACCGATTATGGGGGTGGCATGGTCCGACAGACTATTCTGGCAGCTGAATGATGAGTTAAAGTGGGGACACATGGAAGCAGGGGGAATAATAGCTGGAAAGCAGTCCAGGTGAGAGACGGTGAGGGTCTCCACCAGGGCAATGACGGTGGCAGTGAAGAGAAAGGGATGTAGATAAGAGATGTTATCAAAGCAGAAATGACAGGATTTGGCTCTACCTAGAGTGAACTAGGGTGAATATTTAAGGATGATCCTAGAGTTGTAAGCTTGGGTGATTGGAGGATGAGGGTGACCTGAAAAATAATGTGCAAGACAGGAAGGTTTGAGTTCTGGTTTGGTGAATGGTGGATTCTATGGGAAACAGACAAAAGACAGTTGGTCTAAAAGACCAAAGGCCAGAGAGGGCTGGAGCTTAGGAAAAGGATTCTGGCTGTATGTGGAGATCTGGGAATTACCTGTATGGAGCAGACAGTTGAGACCAGAGGAGTTGTGAGGTGAGCCTCGGGAAACGTCGGGAGGAGAGAATACCCAGGAAGACTTCATAATTGGCAGTGGAAAGGTTACAGAGAGACCAGGAGCTTGGGTCTGCTTCCTTCTCTCTCTGACATGCTGTCATGTGTCTGTAGACACACGGCCCCCGTTTCTTCCTTTTTCCTTTGGTCTCGATGCTTTCCTGATCTTAGGCGATGACTCTCTAGGGATGGCATTGAACAGCGTGTGACTCCTGAGCTTCAAAGCTGTGCAGATGCATCAGCGATCTCCCTGGGACAGACTGCCCTGGTACCTGCCCACCCGGTGCTGAGGTTAGGTGGGCCCGGAGCCACTGGTAGCGGGGAGCCGCAGTAAGCTCGGCCTTCCCCTTGGGGCTCTTTCTGCAGGGGCCCATTTGTGTGCTTTCTGGTGCGTGGGGTTTGTTGCTACCAGCTCACGCCATGGGACAGAAAGCCAGTTTTGTTGTCCAGATGTGACTGCTGACCGGGTCCCCACACATAGGCCATGACCTTTGTCCAGAGCAGTAGCCCAGGGCCGGCGCCTGGACATCCACTTAGTGGTCTCTGTGAATGTGAAAGCGCCGAGGGAAAACCGTGCTCACCTGGAGGCTTTGAGCCAGGCGTGAGGGCCAGAGACCTGGCGAAAGGAGGAAGGCTTTTGGGGCCGGACCCAGCAGTGGCCCTTGGCCGCAGTGTGAAGCCCATGGCACCAGTTTGGTCCGGGGCCCTTGCCCAAGACTGGACCCCCAGCCGGGATCTAATGATGCTACTGGGACTCCTAGGAGTCAAGGCTCAGGGATGGAACAGTTTATTCGGAAGAGAAAAAGATTTCTCACATTCAGATTGCTCCAACTCTTTACCTGTTTGTCTTTAAATGAAAGCGTCTGTCTCTGCAAACTCTTCTTTCCCAGGGCTCCTTTGAAGGATCCATACCTCAAAAAGTGTTTATTCTGTGTATTTAGGAAACTAATATTGAGAACTGAGATTGAGATTGTAAACTATATAGACTTGTAAAAAAAAAAAAAAAAAAAAAGCTCTTGACACATCAAGAGACCTGATGTCTGGTTCTCATTCTGCTGGTAATTTGCTCTATTGGAGAAGATCTTGTCCCGGGGCTTCTGTTTCCTGGAAGACAATGCTGATGGCCGGGCTTAAATGGGACAGTCCTTGTGAAAGGTTTTGCAGTCCTTAGTTGTATCGTTATTAATGCTGTTATAATTTCTAAAGTTGCTTATGGCTCTCACCTGGTGTTTTCTGTCTTCAATGAGTAAGAAGCTTGTCTCCCCACACAGTGCACAAACTTCCTGAGGACAGGATAGTCTGCACAATTTTTTTTGTGCATTGGGAGACCTTTCTTTTCTTTATTTTTTAAATACATCTTTTTTTTTATTTTTAAAAATTTTATTAAAGCTTTTTATTGACAAAACATATACATGGGTAATTTTTCAACATACACCCTTGCAAAACTTTCTGTTCAAAATTTTCCTTCCTTCCCCCCACTCCCTCCCCTAGATGGCAGGTAGTCTAATACATGTTAAATATGTTAAAATATATATTAAATCCAATATCTCTATCTATCTATCTATCTACCTATATACATATTTATTTAGTTAACTTACCGCACAAGGAAAATCGGGTAAAGAAGGGAAAAAACCTGAGAAAAAAAAAAAAAACAAAATGCAAGCAAACATGAACAGAAAGAGTGAAAATGTTATGTTGTGATCCATACTCAGTTCCTACAATCCCCTCTCTGGGTGCAGGTGGCTCTCTTCATCATGAAGAATTGGAACAGGTCTGAATCAATTCATTGTTGAAGAGAGCCATGTCCATCAGAATTGATCATTGTATAGTCTTGTTGCAGTGTATAATGATCTCCTGATTCTGCTCATTTCACTCAGCATCAGTTCATTTAAGTCTCTCTAGACCTCTCTGAAATCATCCTGTTGATTGTTTCTTATAGAACAATAATATTCCATAACATTCATATCCCATAACTTATTCAGCTAATTCTCCAGTGGATGGGCATCCATTCAATTTCCAGTTTCTGGCCACTACAAAAAGGGCTGCCACAAACATTCTTGCACATCCAGGTCCCTTTCTCTTTTTTGTATCTCTTTGGGATATAAGTCCAGTAGAAATATTGCTGGGTCAAAAGGTATGCACAGTTTGATAACTTTTTGAGCATAGTTCCAAATCTCTCTCCAGAATGGTTGGATTTGTTCACAACTCCACCATCAGTGTCCTAGTTTTCCCACATCCCCTCCAACATTCATCATTATCTTTTCCTGTCATCCTAGTCAATCTGACAGGTGTGTAGTTGTATGTCAGAGTTGTCTTAATTTGCCTTTCTCTGATCAATAGTGATTTTGGACTCCTTTTCATATGACTAGAAATAGTTTCAATTTCTTTTTTTTTTAATTTTTATTTTATTTTATAATTATAACATTTTTTTGACAGTACATATGCATGGGTAATTTTTTACAACATTATCCCTTGCACTTACTTCTATTCAGATTTTTTCCCTTCCTCCCCCAACCCCCTCCCCCAGATGGCAGGCAGTCTTATATATGTTAAATATATTACAGTATATTCTAGATACAATATATGTGTGTAGAACCGAATTTTTTGTTGCACAGGAAGAATTGGATTCAGAAGGTAAAAATAACAGTTTACATTCATTTCCCAGTGTTCCTTTTCTGGATGTAGCTGGTTCTGTCCATCATTAATCAATTGGAATTGGATTAGCTCTTCTCTATGTTGAAGAAATCCACTTCCATCAGCATACATCCTCGTACAGTATCATTGTTGAAGTGTATAATGATCTTCTGGTTCTGCTCGTTTCACTCAGCATCAGTTGATGTAAGTCTCTCCAAGCCTCTCTGTATTTCTCCTGTTGGTCATTTCTTATAGAACAATAATATTCCATAACATTCATATACCATAATTTACCCAACCATTCTCCAATTGATGGACATCCATTCATTTTCCAGCTTCTAGCCACTACGAAAAGGGCTGCCACAAACATTTTGGCACATACAGGTCCCTTTCCCTTTAGTATTTCCTTGGGGTATAAGCCCAGTAGTAGTATGGCTGGGTCAAAGGGTATGCACATTTTGATAACTTTTTGGGCATAGTTCCAAATTGCTCTCCAGAATGGTTGGATTCTTTCACAACTCCACCAACAATGCATCAGTGTCCCAGTTTTCCCACAGCCCCTCCAACATTCATCATTATTTGTTCCTCTCATCTTAGCCAATCTGACAGGTATGTAATGATACCTCAGAGTTGTCTTAATTTGCATTTCTCTGATCAATAGTGATTTGGAACACTCTTTCATATGAGTGGAAATAGTTTTAATTTCATCATCTGAAAATTGTCTGTTCATATCCTTTGACCATTTATCAATTGGAGAATGGCTTGATTTCTTATAAATTAAAGTCAATTCTCTGTATATTTTGTTTCAATTTCTTGATCTAAAATTATCTGTTCATATCCTTTGACCACTTAATTTGAGAATGGCTTGATTTCTTATAGTCAATTCTCTATGTATTTTAGAAATGAGGACTTTATCTGAATTTTTGACTATAAAAATATTTTCCCTGTTTATTGCTTCCCTTCTAATCTTGCATTAGTTTTGTTTGTACAAAACCTTTTTAACGTAATATAATCAAAATTATTTATTTTTGATCAGTTCAATATCAGTTGATATCTAGTTCTTCTTTGGTCATAAATTCCTTCCTCCTCCACAGAACTGAGAGGCAACTATCCTATGTTATTCTGATTTGTTTATAATCTCATTCTTTATGTCCAGATCATGAATCTGTTTTGACCTTTTTTTGGTATATGGTGTTAGGTGTGGGTCAGTGCCTAGTTTCTGACATACATACTAGTTTCCAATTTTCCCAGCAGTTTTTGTCAAATAGTGCATTCTTATCCCAAAAACTGGGGTCTTTGGGTCTGTCAAACACCAGATTATTATAGTCTTTGACTATTTTGTCCTGTGAATCTAACCTTTTCCACTTATCAACTGCTCTACTTCTTAGCCAGTACCAAATGTTTTTGATGACCGCTGCTTTATAATATAGTTTTAGATTAAAGTACCTAGGCCACCTTCATTTGCTTTTTTTTTTTTCATTAATTCTCTTGAAATTCTTGTCCTTTTGTTTTTCCAGATGAATTTTGTTATTTTTTCTAGGTCAGTAAATTAATTTCTTGGGAGTTTGATTGGCATAACACTAAATAAATAGATTAGTTTTGGTAGTATTATCATCTTTATCATATTCGCTGGACCTATCCAAAAGCACTTGATATTTTTCAAATTGCTTAGATCTGACTTTATTTGTGTGGAAAGTATTTTGTAGTTTTGCTTATATAGTTCCTGACTTTCCCTTGGCAGATAGATTCCCAGATATTTTATCCTATCAACAGTTGTTTTAAATGGGATTTTTCTTTGTATTTCTTGCTGTTGGATTTTGTAAGTGATATATAAGAATGCTGATGACTTATGTTGGTTTATTTTGTATCCAGAAACTTTGCTAAAGTTGTAGATGAATTCTAATAGCTTTTTAGGTGATTCTCTGGGGTTCTCTAAGTATACCATCATATCATCTGCAAAGAGTGATAATTTGGTTTCCTCATTACCTACTCTTAATTTCTTTAATTTCTTCTCTTATTGCCAAAGCTAACATTTCTAATACAATATTTAATAGTAATGGTGATAGTAGGCAGCCTTGTTTCACTCCTGATCTTATTGAGAATGGTTCTAGTTTGTCCCCGTTACATATGATACTTGTTGATGGTTTAAATAGATGCTACTGATCATTTTAAGGAAAAGTCCATTTATCACTATATTCTCTAGTATATTTAATAGGAATGATTGTGGGATTTTATCAAATGCTTTTTCTGAATCTATTGAGATAATCATATGATTTGTTAGTTTGGTTATTGATATAGTTGATTATGCTGATAGTTTTCCTAATATTGAACCAGCCCTGCATTCCTGGTTTAAATCCTACTTGGTCATAGTGTATTATCCTGGGGATGATTTTCTGTAATCTCTTTGCTAATATTTTATTTATATTCATTAGGGAGATTGGTCTACAATTTTCTTTCTCTGTTTTCACCATACCTGGTTTAGCTATCAGCACTATATCTGTGTCATAAAAGGAATTTGGTAGGACCCCTTCTTTCCCTATTTTTTCAAATAGTTTATACAATATTGGAATTATTCTTTGAATGTTTGGTAGAATTCACATGTAAAGCCATCTGGTCCTGGGGATTTTTTTCTTAGGGAACTGATTAATAGCTTGTTCTGTTTCTTTTTCTAAAATGAGACTATTTAAATAATTTATTTTGTCTTTTGTTAACCTGGGAAATCTATATATTTTTAGATATTCCTCTATTTCATTTAGATTATCAAATTTGTTGGCTTATAGTTGGTCAAAGTAACTCCAAATTATTGCTGTAATTTCCTTTTCATTGGTGGAAAGTTCTCCCTTTTCATTTTTGAAACTAACAATTTGATTTTCTTTTTTCCTTTTTCTAATCAAATTAATTAAAGATTTGTCTATTTTGTTGTTTTTTTCATAAAAACAACTCAATTTTATTTATTAATTCAATAATGTTCTTATTTTCAATTTTATTAATCTTCCCTTTTATTTTCAGAATTTCAAATTTGGTATTTAATCAGGAATTTTTAATTTGTTCTTTTTCTAGCTTTTTTAGTTGTAAGCTCAATTCATTGATCTTCTCTTTTCCTATTTTATGTAAGTAAGCATCTAGAGATATAAAATTTCCCTTTATAACTGCTTTGGCTTCATCCCACAAATTTTGGTATATTATCTTATTATTGTCATTCTTTTGGATGAAATTTGTTGTTTCATCCTTTGGAATATCTGATTCCAGGCCCTTTGATCCTTTATTGTAGAAGCTGCTAGGTCTTGGGTAATCCGAATTGTGGTTCCTCAGTATTTAAATTTTTTCTTCCTGGCTGCTTGTAATATCTTTTCCTTGGCTTGATAGTTCCGAAATGATATTCCTTGGGAATTTAATTTTGGGATCTTTCAGGAGGTGATTGATGAATTCTTTCTGAGTTTACCTTCTGATATTAAAATATCAGGGCACTTTTATGATTTCCTGTAAAATAATGTCTAGGTTCTTTTTTTCATCATGGCTTTCAGGAAGTCCAGTAATCCTTAGATCATCTGTCCTAGATCTATTTTCCAGGTCAGTTTTTTTTAAGGAGATATTTCATATTTCATTTTTTTTGTTTTTATTTGGTTCTTGAAATCTTATTGAGAAATTCACTTCCATTTGTTCAATTCTAATTTTTACCATAATATTTTATTCAATTACCTTTTTTAGCTCCTTTTGTAATTAGCCCAATTGAATTGTTTTGTTCATTGCCTTCTTTTTCCATTTCACAAATTTTGTTTTTCAAAATTGGTGTCTTTTTCATATCTCTTTTGTAGGGTATTATATGCTTTTTCCATTCCTTCTTGCATTCATCTCATTTCATTTCTCCATTTTTCTTCTGGCTCTCTTTTAAGATTCTTTATGCAATCTTCCAAAAAAGCCTTGTGTAATGGGGACCAGCTCACAGCTCTATCTGGAGTTGCTTTAGAAACTTCAGGATTTGAGGTCTGTTCCTCTCTCTCTCTCCATAAAAGATGTCTATGGTGAGAGTTCTTTTTGGCTTTTTATTCTTTTTTTTTTTTTTTTTTTTTTTAAAGGCTTAAAGCCTGTTCAAAGCAAAAGAGCAAGGGCTGCTTTAATTTGCCCTGGGGCAGTTCTGCTGATTGATTTCTGGTGCTGAGTAATCGTGGTTCTTCCAGGACTCAGTGGTTTACAATTTGCAAACTTTAGGAGCAAATCTACCAAACTACCTGTTTGCAACCAGGACAGAGCGGCCTAAGACTCCCAGGGGCCTGGAGGCCACAAGGCTCTGACTCCTGCCCCAGCTCCTTGCCTGGCTCCCTGTGCTGCGCTCTGGGCTCACAGACTGTCCCCCTGCTGGACTGAAACAGAGTAGTTCTCAAGTTCTTCCCAGGTAACTTCCAGAAATGTGTTGTGGGTTCTTGTGGGTTCTGGGACTCCAGGACCAGTTTAGAGGCTTAACCTGCATTGGTTTGAGAGAAGGTCAGAGGAGGTCACAGAAAGGCGCGTCTGCTCCGTCCCTGTATGGGTCCTGCCCTCCTTAATACATATTTCTTTGTGAATCATGTTGGGACAGAAAAATCAGTACCAAGGGGAAAAACCAAGGAAGAGAAAACGCAGAAGAAAGCGGTGAACACCGCATGTGTTGGTCTACATTCACTCTCCTTAGTTCTTTTTCTGGAGGCAGAGGACATTTTCTGTGCGAACTTTAGTGGGATTGCCTTGGATGGAAGACCTTTCGATGTGGCTCCCCTCTCAGTGACATCCAGCTTTGTTGTAATTTGGGCTGTTGTTTATTTTTGAGGGAAGATAATTTCTAGTTCAAAAAATTCATGTTACAAAACATATTAGCGTGAGCCTGTCAGCTACTTTGTATTAGATATAGGCATTTCCCATCACGCGGCCTCTCTCTGGTATCCAGAAATGTTCTACAGGGATAGAGTGCTTGGGCTTATTAGTCTGCCCTAAGCCCGAGTCTTTTCTCAGCATGTGTTCCTCCTCCTTTTTCTCTTTCCTTTTGTGTTCTCCTAAGTGAGACATGTTTTACATACATTATACGTGCATACCTTATTAAGTATGTGGACATACATGCATATTCATACATCAGACACACACACTCATCAGCTGATTCTACTTGACTGAGTATCCAAGACTTTTACTCTACAGGTGTGGTTATTCCTTAGTGCCAGAGATTTCAAGAATAGTTGTAGATCACTTACATCTTAATTTCCTTCCACTTGTTCTTAGATCATCCCACAATAAAAATTTGTCTTGGACTTCCAGGTCAAGAAATGACTTGACCCATTAAAACCCTCCCAAAACTATTTCATTAAATATTTCTCAATTACATGTAAACACGGTTTTTTTAAAACATTAATTAAAAATTTTGAATTTCAAATTTTCTCCCTTTTTTCTCTTCCTCTTTTCCTTGAGAAGGCAAGCAACGTGATATTAATTCCACATGTGAGGCCTTGGAACACGTCTGCATGAGCCACAATGCAAACACACCCACCCACCAACACGTGCAAATGAAGTAAAAAGCAGCGCGCTTCAATCGGGCCCTTTACAAGCTAAGGCCGGATCTTCTCAGCTGCCAAAGCGCCCTGGGTGGGCTGCCAGCCCCGCGCCTGGTGCCCGGCGAGCATCCTCCGGCGGGTCTTCCTCCGCAGCAGGAACTCTGCCGCGTTTGGGTGATTAAAACTGCACATTTCCCTGGAGCTTCCCGGGGTTAAGTGACTCGCCCAGGGTCACACAGGAAGTGCTAAGTGTCTGAGGCCAGGTTAGAACTCGGGTCCTCCAGACTTAGGGGCTGGCGCCCTACCCGCTGCGCCACCCAGCCACCTGGCCCTTCGGTGACTTCTTTAGGGTGAAACAGGCTGTACGCGTCAGTGACAGGACTCGAATCCGGGCCTTTCTGGTTCTGTCTCTCTCAATGCGCCTTTCCTGGGCGGCTGCAGGGAGAGCACGAGGTTTTCCCCGGGGAATAACGAGGGGGGGGGAGGGGAACTGCCGTCGTCTCTGAAGCTGGAAGAGGCTCAGATCCATCTAGGTCGGACCCCTCGAGCTCAGCCCGAAGCTTGCGAGGTCTTCAGCAGGGAGGGGCTTGCCCCGGGTCACGGGGAGCCGCTTCCAAAGGCAGCCCCCTCCCGCTCCTCTGCTCCGAGCGCTTCACACTTCTCGCGGGGTTTCCCTGAAACATCTCTCCGCTGAGCCGTACACCCGCGGGTCCCATTGTATAAGGAAGGAAAAGCGAGGCTCGAGACCCAGGGTCATTTCCCAAGGTCACGCAGCTGTGCCTGAGAGCCCGCTTCTTGCTTCAGCCTCTGAAGGCCAAGCCTCTCGGCTCCCGGGCTGGCCCCCTCCCCTCCCCCGCACTGTGCCACGCTGGGCCCGGGCTTTCTGGGGTCATTCCCACCCCACCCCGCGCCACCGGTACTTCTTACCCTGGCTTAATGGTGGCTGCGGCGGCCGGAAGCGGCGCGTGCGTTAGCGTGGCGGGGCTGTGGAGGAGACGGGAACGGGCCCGGGGCGGTCTCCAAACGCCTCCTTCAGGCCCGGGCGGCCGCGGACACGTTTACGGGGACACCTGCCTCTCTGCGGGGGAAGGATCACTTCTCGGATGGCTTTCCTTCGGAGACGCGCTGGCGGAGGCGGCGCCGGCCTAACCCGCCTCTCACTCCTTCCCCGAGTCCCACAGCATTTCCTACCTTCCTTCCCTTCTCGCCTCGCCATTCCCTCCCGGAATCTCCTTCGGAACGACCTCCACGGAATCTTCTCCCGCCATTCCTGGTCCTCAGCGCCCTCCCTCCCAAACCCCCGTGACTGTGGCGGACGGATTTGAATTTATTAACTTTATGTGTAGTAACACGTATTAAGTCCACACACACATACACCCACCCACGAGACCCCCAAATGATGGGACTTGGGCTTCTCTTTATAAAAATCTATTTAAATGAGGCCCCAGTTGTTTTGTGGGAACACCCGGACAGACGGACGGCAGACATCTGCTGCCCTCTGCTTTAGTGCAACCTCCTTGTGAGGAGAGATGGTTCATTCTTTGTGCTCGCGTCCTCAGTGCCTGCGTGGAGCCCGGCAGGCACATCAGAAATGCACATCCAAAGTGCTTACAACGCTGAGCTCTAAGCCCCTCGTGTGGCAAGTGAGGAAAGTGAAGAAGTGGGGAGCCGTTTGCCCAACATTAAGGAGTGATTTCAGTGATTTTTAGTTTTTAATTAGGTTTATTTTCCCTGAGGCTGGGGCTAAGTGACTTGCCCAGGGTCACACAGCTGGACGTGTTAAGTGTCTGAGACCAAATTCGAACTCGGGCCCTCCTGACTTCAGGGCTGGTGCTCTCTCCACTGCGCCCCCTAGCGGCCCCTTTTAATTAGGTTTTTAATGATTTTTAGGCCAGGAACCAGGACTTCTGCTATCCGCCGCGGGGTTCGGTCAGAAATCTATATTCCTTATAATATTCCTCACTTTTAGCTCAGATCTTTCCCTTCATGCTCCATAGAGAACCCGGGAGGGCCTTTGGAGAAGGACACAGCAATGAGTAACCTCAAGAGTGGGGGAATAAAGGACACGGATGAGGCCCTCCTCCCAGTCCCAGATGTCACAGGTTGACGGCACCACAGCAGCCAGCTAGTTCCATCCCAATCCAAAAAAGAATTCCCAGTTTGTTCAAAGCCCTCCAGTGAGGCGAGTTCCCCAACCTTTTGAGGCGACCCCTTTTGGACAGATCTAGTTATTAATCAACCAAGCACCAAGCATCCAGCAGCCACGTACCATGTCCCCGGGGCTGCCAGATGCTGGGGGTGCAAGTACAAATAATAAGCAATCATTGCTTCAAAGAAGCACCGTTCTGATGGAGAAGACAATAGGAGTTAATGCAAATTTATGCAGAATAAATATAAAAATGATAAAAGTTAAATACTAGATTAAGAAGGAAAGCACTAGGTAGGAGTGTAGTTCTTTTGGGAGGGGGGAGACGATATAATGTACATAAAATGCCCTTTAAACCTTCAGACATTAGACAAATGGGATTATTATTAGTAGGATTTATTATTGCCTGGCTCTCCCACCACCTGGCCAGGTAACCTTAGATAAATTGCTTTACTTTTCAAAATTTCATTTTTTGTATCTATAAAATAAAAGGTTGGGCTTTTATAATAAAAGGCTACCTCTGTAGCCTATAGTCTCTCCTCTTGTTCTTCCTCTTCCCCCTTCAAGTATTTTACTGCTCTTTCTGGGGTCCAATAAAATATAGGTAACAATTCATGGAGAAGTAAAGGTTTGACTTGGGTCTTAAAGGAAGAGAAGGACTCTGTGAGGTGGAGAAAAAGAAGAACCACCTTTAGATGTCATCCCTCCACTGGATGGCCACGGTAAAGGTAGCGAGAGGAGTGACAGAACGTCACGTAGGAGGAGCAATGACTAAGAAAACTTAAATAGATCACGCCAAGTTCTCATGTGATGGAGAGAAAGGCTGGGGCCACTTGTGAAGAGCTTTACAAGCTAACCGAGTAATTTATAGTTTGTCCTAGAGACACTAGGAATCCCCTTAGGGATGATTGAATATTAAAGTGACAAGAGTCAGATCTGTTCTTAAGGAAAATAATTTCGGCAGCCATTTATAGGTTGGACTGGAGATGTAAGAAACGAGGCAGACTTGAGGGTCTCAAGGTGAGATGGGCAAGGTCTGATTGAAGAGGGCAGCTGGGCAAGAGCAGAGCTGACGGGCAGACTTGGGAGATGCTGTTGAGGTGGAATGGGCAAGATTGGGTAACTGCTTGGACTGATGTGGCTAAGAGGGAGAGAGGACTCCAGAATCATGCTGAGGTTGTACGCCTGAGCAGAAAAAGGATGGCAGTGGCGCTCATGGTGTCACAGGCTGGTTGGCGTTTTCTCATGAGCACTGTATTCTCTGGAGTGCTCAATTCTTTCTGGATACTAACAAGAAAACAACAAATCTCAAGCCCTCATTTCCTCCCACCTGGACAATGACTAAAACCTTTCCAGTGCTCCCCTCGCCTCCAGGATCCTCCTGCCACCTGTCATAGATTACTCTCTCAAAAGCATAGCCCTGATCACCTCTTCCCTAGAAACACTTCAATGGTTCCCCATCACCGAAGTTCAAACTCCTCTCCTGCCATTCTGGACCCTCCATTATCTGGTGACAGCCTGCCTATCTGTCAATCCTCCATTTATGTATTTTGTTGTGTTCCCTGAGGAGCTCTCCTGATTTCCCATCTTTTAGGTTCCCTCCGTGCTCGCCCAGGTCTAATTCCCGCCCCTATTTCTATGCTCCATCTCAAAAGACCCTTTATGGCTTTTAGAATTCTAGCCAGAGTTGGAGGGGATATTGGAGGTACCAGCACCATCCTCCCATCTCTTTACAGTTGTGGAAACTGTGTCCCAGAGAGGTGAGATGACTCCCCAGGAAGCTTCTTCCATCTCTTCTTCCTCTGAAATTATGTACGCCTTTGTCAGGTTTTTGGTTGACATTCCTCCTTGTGTTATTCGTGAGTCAGTCTTTTCTCTTTGCCAGGAGTTTAAATTTTAGGAGGTCAGAAACATGATCACAACAAATTTTAAATTTTATTTATAGCTATTCTACATTACTCATGTATGATGCTGTCTCCCCACAAATCAATCTAAGCTCCTTGGAGGAAGACAGGAACTGTTTCATCTTTGTGCTCAGCATAGCACCTGGCACATAGTCGGCACTCAATAAATGCTTGTTTGTTGATTGGTGTGCCTAGCACAGTGCTCTGCACACAGCCAGGACTTAAATGTTTACTGATTGAAAAATTAGCCTATAAGGTCTGTTCGGCTTGGGAGTGTGCTGCCTTCTTTGTATAATCTCTCTACACAGAAATAGGTATTTAAACTCTCTATACAGAAGTAGGTATTTAAACTCTACAAAGAAGTAGGTATTTAAACTCCCTCTACAAAGAAGTAGGTATTTAAACTCTCTCTACAGAAGTAGGTATTTAAGCTCTCTCTACATAGAAGTAGGTATTTAAATTCTCTCTGCACAAAAAATAGGTATTAAAAACCTCTCTACACAGAAGTAAATATTTAAACTCTACACAGAAGTAGGTATTTAAGCTCTACACAGAAGTAGGTATTTGAAAAGTGCTTGTTGGCTGAGCCCACTCCCGGGCAGGATTTCCTGGCTCCACACTGCCCCTGTTTTGCTGGCTCTTGGTCTGCTCTGCTTTCACTGAGTGTCTATCTGTGGGGTTTGGTACTAGGAGTGTCCCATAAAAAGTGAAACCAGAAGGTCTCCAGTTTCACTGGACATAGAGGAGCTGTTTTTCATCTACCTTCTGGCTTTCTGCAAATGGTCATGAGATTGAAAAATGGACTTTTTCATTTAGAAAGGGGGTACTCAATTGGGAGAGGTGCTATGGTGCAATAGCACCCGATGCCTGTGGGTCAAACCAGGACGACAGCAACTATTGTTAGAATATTCAAGAGACAAAGCACTAGAAATCAGAGGGATTTGAGTTCAAATCCTGCCTCAGACAAATTCCTTCACCTCTCTCAGCCGTCTATAGAATGGGGATTGTAGCCATCCCTGTCTCTAGCATTTTTGGGTGAAATATAATGTATAGAAGATGCTTTTGTAACATGTCCTCCTGGCAGTTACAATTACTAGTCTGCCCTAGGCCCAACAGAGTACCTTTGACCACTGACCTTTGCAGTGTCAACTCTACCCGGCTCGCCTCCTCTGAGGCCTTCAAACGTCTCTGGCCATGATCTCTTGAATCTATAGTTTAATAACCAGTAGCGCGCTCAAGAACAGCCACGTGTAGTCTTAAAAGCCTTTATTATACCTACTCACATAATGCCCTGACTTGTTGGTTCCCGAGTGAACACCTGGTCAGAAGCACTGTGTGAAATTTATTATTTGTTGTTTTTGTTATCATTATTATTATGTGACTTTAGATAAAATACTTTTCAGGGCTTCCTTTTTCTCATCTGTAAAAGAAAAGGATTGGGCCAATTGATCTCTAGGTCCTGTACTCTCTTCCCCAGTGCCACTCAAGTCCTTCATTTCCTCTTGCCGAGGTCCACTCTCTTAATCTGTAAAATGAGAGGGATCCACCCGTTGATTTCCAAGTTCCCAGCTTGTAGCCCAATGATCTGCTAGTTTCCATCCCCTTCTGGAGTCTAATTTATGCCCTTAGAGGTGTCTTTGATCTGCTTTTATCCCGGAGACCCTGTGGTTTAGAACGAGCCCTTTTCCCTTTGCCCAAGGAATGCCGGCCCTGGCTGTCGGGCGACTCGGATTCCTCGTCCTTGGAGGGTGTGCATTCCACAGCTCTCCCCGTCTCTTCTGGAATGAATGAGCACCTTTGAAGGCCGTTGGGATAAGTGAAGGCTGGCGTCCCAGTGCACTGTGGGGAATAAAACCCTTTGCTTCCCGTCCGTCAAACTGAAGAATTTGGCCAAGAGCTGCCAGGCTGAGCCTCTCTGAGATGCTGAGGGCACGACACTGTCAATCACAGTTTATCTCCTTCTTGACCTCCTCCCCTCTGTTCCTCCCACCCTGCCTCCCTAGCCCCACCCCAACCTCTCAAGGCGAATTTTGTGCCAGAAATTGTTGTCTTCCCTTGGGTGTCACAAGTCCAAACCTGTCATCGGGGATGGACGTCTCCTCATGAGCTATTTGGAATTTAATTTGGCAGTGAGAAAAATGTGGTGCTTTACATGGTGATCGGTAAATTTGCTTTTGATATTTTTAATGCTTAAAACATACAGTAATAGTTCCCCTAGAGTTTGTAGATTCCCAGAGCTCTTAGACTTCTCCAGTAAAGTTTTGCTTTGATTCCTCCTTATGCAGGGGAAATGACTTGATTCTTTAAGTCTAAGACAGCATCACACACACCCTGGAAGATTCTCCTACACTGGGAAGACTTTTATAAGGGCCCTGTGATTGATCTTGTCAGCTCAGAACAGTCCGGCTAACTTCATCATTGGGAGGTTGGCTATTAAATAATCAACTTGATTTTTAGCCACAGAAATTTAGTAAGATTATCTACCAAGACATGGAGGCGACCCAATCTGAACTGGTAGAAGGAGAGCTCGCCACAGGGAAATGACATATCCTTAAAGTATTCACTCCAAATCAATGCAATAAGCCTACCTACCATACAAAACGGGGGGAAAACCCCATTCCCTTCCCTTAAAGGTCTTATGTTCTTCTGGGGAGGCAACATTTACACAAATAAGCGAAAATAACACAATTTGAGGAAGGAGACAACGCAAACAACTAGCAGATCGTGGTAGGCTTCCTGTGGGATGTGGCACTTGGGAAGAGCCTTGAAAGAAAGAAAGTTAAAGCTTCTTCAAGGAGGAAATGTCTCCCAGGCAGGGCTGAATATCAGGGTCCAGCAAGGAGACCCATTTGGCTGCTATGTAGAGTTCATGAGATGGGATCATGGGAAATTAATCCGGTGCAGTAGAATGGAGCCATTGAATGCTGAGCCTTTGAGTACCTATCTGGGGATCCTGTATTTTATCATGGAGATGATAGGAAGCTGTTACTCAGAGGAGGGGGTTATGATTGGTTGTAGAATTTGGACTGAGGGAGATCATTTTGGTAACTTGGTGGAGGATGGACTGAAAAAAAAAATCAGTCTCCTGTTTGTGGAGACTTTGGGACTGAAAAGACCCATTTAGCTGGAAAACATTTATCCCAGATTTTATTGGGTCCTTTTCTTCCTTCTTTTGCTTTCCTTGGGTTTTTCCTCTTCAATTCAACTCAGTCCAATAAGGACCTATTAAAGGACTCATTTTGGATAAAAGGCCTTTCCCCACATGTGGCCATGTGTCCCGAGAACTTGATTACCAACCAAATGAAAATACCACCATGTTTTTCTAAGCAGCTGCTTGCTCTCACAACTCACATTTAACAATCAGTCAACATTTATTAAGTGCTTGATATGTGCCAGGTCCTGGGGATACAAAAAGGGGAAAAATACAGTCCCTGCCCTCATGGACCTTATAATCTAATAGATCATTAATATTAATATAATTATTATATTATTATTTAGATAAATATCATATTAATATCTTTATGTATACTATTAATTATGTTAATAATAATATTACTATTAATAAAGCAAGCCATCTATGGGATAACTAGGAGATAATTAACAGAGGGAAGGCATTGGAATTAAGATGGTTTGGGGAAAACTTCCTATAGAAGGTGGGATTTTAGTAGGGATTTATAGAAAGTCAGGGAGGTTATAGTAAGAATTGAAGTGGGAAAGCATTCTAGGGATGGGCCACAGGCAGAAAGAAGGCCAGGTGGCTTTCTGCTTCCTCTGTCCTTGGGGTAAGAGCTGATGAGCCATGTCTCTGCAGGCTTAGTTCTGTTTATGTCCAACCTCGAGTCTCGTCCCATCATTTGGTAGGTGACTCTGTCCCTCACCTAAGAGTTCTTAATACAAATCATATCATCAGGATTCAGAATCTTTGGGAGATTCCTCTTGCTGTTGAGTTGTTCAGTCATGTCCAAGTCTTCATGAATCTCTGGACCATAGTACATTAATACCATGCATGAGGTTTTCTTGGTAAATATATTGCAACGGTTTGCATCTTACTCAACTCAGTATTCACATTCTCCCCAAAGAAATCCCAATCAGAAATTATATAATTCCTTTTGGGCAATAAATATTCCATAATTCCCTGGCTCTTTAAGTAGTTTACTAAAAAAAAAATCATTCATTATGAACAAATTATTATACCAGGGAGGCAAGGATGATCAAAATTAAGGGGAAAAGGTTCAGAATTAGGAAAATAACAATCATATTAAAACAAAAAAATCAAAAACCATATTCTTATTTATTACTACATCAAATTATTATAAAAGCAAGGATGGTCAAAATTAAGAGGGAAAGGGTTCCGAATTAGGAAAACAACATAAGCATATTAAAAACAAAAAATTAAAAGCCATATGCTTATTTAGGAGATACAGAAAAATTTCTTTGACAAAATACTTATCTTTGACAAAGTAAAAATCCCCAAGCTTTTAGAGGGCCAGAGATTAAATAACTTGACCCCTTGTGTAACTGGTACGTATTAGGACTGAGATTCAGCTCCAGTTCTCTGTTATCCAAATCTAATGCTCTTTCGAGTTAGAATATTCCGTTTGCTTCAGGATTGGACGTTTTCTTCCCTGCTGGGGTCTCAGCTCTTGGTTTGTTTTTACATTTGGATTGTCTTAGATTGGTAACCCTCTAGGATGTAAGGGAAGCCTTGACTCTTGACACTACAGCTGGCTCAGTTCCCTAAGGACATGAACAAGGGGAAATCCATGGGCACCTTCACTTTGCAGGACTAAGAAAGCTTCAGGAGCCTCCAAAACAACGATGGGAATAACAGAGCCCACATTCATAGCTGCCTTTAGGACCTGTCCTGAGCTGGATCCAGGCAGTACTCCTGAGTGACCAGTAGGGGTCAAAGTAATCTCCCAATTGAACTGGGCTGATTGCAGAAGCTAATTGTGGCTCTTTCTCCTTCTGTTAGAAATTAGAACAGAACAGAATGAACAGGATAGAATGTTAGTACCAGAAGCGACCTTCCCACAGAGGACCTAGAATGTGAAAACTGCAAGACAGTACGGAATACAAGACCTTCCCTTAATACAGGAAGAATCTTCTCCTTTTATAAAATGAAAAATGAAAGCAAATGGTTTATACGGATTGGTTCAATCTCACCCTTCCCAGCTACTGTTACCAGTAGCTGTACAAGCTTTGATGATAATGATCCTGTACATTTGTAGAGCACTTTGCACTTATACAACATTTTCATCTTCTTTATTCATTCAACAACTATTCATTAAGTGCCTCGGACATGCAATTTTTCTCTAATGGAGCTTACAGCCTACATTGATTATTTCTTCCCACTCTTCCAGTAGGGTCTTATTATTCTTGCTTTATAGGTGAGGAAGTTCAAGTTTGATACTATTAAGTTATTGTCTTAAGTCATACAGAAAAGGAGGCAGCAAAGGCAGCACTTGGATGTATGGAGGTCTCCCGACTCGGTTGAGTCTAGGGCTTTTTCATCCCGTTTCATCCAAGGCTGTCCCATGATGTATCTCTTGCTGTGCTGATTTTCCTGAAATACATGGAAGATGCTATTAGCTTCCTTCCTTCCTTCCTTCCTTCCTTCCTTCCTTCCTTCCTTCCTTCCTTCCTTCCTTCCTTCCTTCCTTCCTTCCTTCCTTCCTTCCTTCCTTCCTTCCTTCCTTCCTTCCTTCCCTCCCTCACTCCTTCCTTCCTTCCTTCCTTCCTTCCTTCCTTCCTTCCTTCCTTCCTTCCTTCCTTCCTTCCTTCCTTCCTTCCTTCCTTCCTTCCTTCCTTCCTTCCTTCCTTCCTTCCTTCCTTCCTCTCTCTCTTTTTCTTTCTTTCTCTTTCTTTGTTTCTTTCTTCATTCCTTTCTTTCTTTCTTCCTCCTCTTTCTTTATGTCCCTTTCTTTCTTTCTCTCTCTTTTTCTTTCTTTCTCTGTTTTTCCCTCCCTCCCTTCCTCCCTTCCTCCCTTCCTCCCTTCCTTCCTTCCTTCCTTCCTTCCTTCCTTCCTTCCTTCCTTCCTTCCTTCCTTCCTTCCTTCCTTCCTTCCTTCCTTCCTCTCTCTCTCTTTTTCTTTCTTTCTCTTTCTTTGTTTCTTTGTTTCTTTCTTCATTCCTTCCTTTCTTTCTTCCTCCTCTTTCTTTATGTCCCTTTCTTTCTTTCTTTCTCTCTCTTTTTCTTTCTTTCTCTGTTTTTCCCTTCCTTCCTTCCTTCCTTCCTTCTTTCCTTCCTTCCTTCCTTCCTTCCTTCCTTCCTTCCTTCCTTCCTTCCTTCCCTCTCTCTCTCCTCTCTCTCTCTCTCTCTCTCTCTCTCTCTTTCTTTCTTTCTTTCTTTCTTTCTTTCTTTCTTTCTTTCTTTCTTTCTTTCTTTCTTTCTTTCTTTCTTTCTTTCTTTCTTTCTTTCTTTCTTTCTTTCTTTCTTTCTCTCTCTCTCTCTCTCTCCTTTCTTTCTTTCTTTCTTTCTCTCTCTCTCCTTTCTTTCTTTCTTTCTTTCTTTCTTTCTTTCTTTCTTTCTTTCTTTCTTTCTCTCTCTCTCTCTCCTTTCTTTCTTTCTCTTTCTTTCTTTCTTTCTTTCTTTCTTTCTTTCTTTCTTTCTTTCTTTCTTTCTTTCTTTCTTTCTTTCTTTCTTTCTTTCTTTCTTTCTTTCTTTCTTTCTTTCTTTCTTTCTTTCTTTCTTTCTTTCTTTCTTTCTCTTTCTTTCTTTCTCTTCTCCCTCCCACAGAACTATTTTGGTCACCATTTTGGCTACATTCCATAATGGGGGAGAGTAGAACGCATGTTGGATTTAGGACTAGAGGTCTGGATTCAAGTCTTGGCTTTTTATAGGGATGTGATTTTGCCCAAGACAGTTAATCTTCCAGATCCTCAGATTTCCATTCTAAAATTGAAACTAATATTTATGCCTCACAATGTTGGATTTTGTTTTGAGAAAGCTCTTTGTAAACTGCAAAGTATTGAAGAAAAGTGAGTGGTTCCCATTTTTATGATTTCCATAGTCACGTAGTTTTGTTCTTATATGTTTGGCTCTGTGGATGCTGTTTAAGTAAATGGTGATCTTTACCCTGCCTCCTTTGCTATAAATACTTAATTATTTTTCCCATTTTTTTTCTGAATGCTTTTTGAAACAGAAAGATTTGTAGTTAGCCTTAGGGCCAGCTTTCAAGTAAGATGATGCATTCTACTTGATATGACTTGAAAAACTGTGTCTTATTCATCTAACAAGCAATTATTAAACTCCTACTGGGGTCTTGCCTTTTCTGTTTTCTTTTCAATATTCATTTTTAAAATTGAGTTCTGAATTCTCTTCCTCTCTCGAGCCTTTCCCCATCCTTTGAGAAAGCAAACAATCTCTCAGTTATACACATGAAATCATGCAAAAAATTCTATATGTCATGTTGCAAAGGAAAAACAAAAAAAGTTTAAAAAAATCATCCTCTACTTTGCACTCGGGGTTCATCAGTTCAGGTGCTCAGCATTTTCTATTATGGCTTTTTGGGAACTGCCTTGCTCAGAAATAGATTACTCCATTTTACCATCTCCACATGCCATTCCCTGCTGCTCTTGCTAAACTTAGCAGAGACTCTTTGGCCTTTCAGAACCACCTCCTCCATGAACCATTGCCTCCAGGTTCCCTTACACTTATAGCTGAAGGTGTTTCTCTCTTTTACCCCACACAATTTTGTCCCCCACAAATTCCCATTTTTATCTACACTGACTTTATGAATGCCTGTGGATTATAAGTCCTAGAAGTCAAGAACTGCTTCATTTTCTTTGCATCTCTGTGTATCAGGGCACGTGCCACAGAAGAGACCCTTAACAGATGTCTCTCTAATGAGATTGAATTGCTGGGGTTTGGGGACAGTTGGGTGTGATACTCTGATATTTAGTATGGCACCCGACATGCAGAGTCCCAAAGCCCTTGGAAGCCGTTTCATCCAACCCGTGCCAGCAGAATGGCTGGTGTCCACCCTCTATTTGAAGGAGGAGCTCCCCGCTCAGCTGCCTGTCCCATTTTGGGGTAGCTCAGATAGTTAAGAAGTTTCCCCCTGACTTCAAACCTAAATTGACCTCTTTGTAAATTGGCACCTTAACATCAGAATAACACATCCTTTGCTCTTGGTTTATCCTCTGTGGCCAAGCTAAATAAGCTCAGTGCCTCTTTCCCATGACAGCCCTTCAAATACTTGAACATAACCAACATGTTTCCCCCAAGTCTTGTCCCCTTCAAGGTAAACATGCTGTGCAGTCAATAGACCCTCATCAGAGATGGGCTCTGAGCCCTTTTACCACCCTGGTCGGCTTCCTCTAGACTCTCACCAGCTTATTAATGTTCTTAAACTGGTTCCGGGAATGGAACACGATCAACTAGATGTGGTCTGGGAAGATTAGAAAGAAGCGATTACTTTCTGACCCCCTGGAAGCTCTACCTCTCTTAATGAAGCTCACAGTCCTATTAGCTCTCCCGCTGCCCTACTAGCCCATGGATCCAGCTCAGCGTTCTAGATTGTTTTAGATCCTGAACCTGTGATCTCTCCCAGATTGGTCTCATCTATGATTTTTGGAGAGGATGGAATCCATGCTTTATTCAGGTCGTTGAGAACAATATTAAATGCACAGGGCCAAGCACAAGTATCCAGGGATATCACTGGAGACTTCTTGGGAAGCTAACATTCAACTTTTAAAATCTGCTTTACTAAAATCTTGATTCTTGCTTGATTCTTTTTTTTCTTATCTGTCACAAATTCTAAGAGAGAGAATGGCCATTTCCTTCTCTTCCCCAAGTTAATTTTTTTTAATCCCAGAAAGCAATTCTTTCCAGTTAACCAGAATTGAATCCAGCACAGAATATTATTCATTTATTGCTGCCACCACTATTTGAAGGATGAATTTATTATTTTTTGTGTGTAATTTAATCATTTCATTCATTCATTTATTTTTTATTATTGCTTTTTATTTATAAAACATATGCATGGGTAATTTTTCAACACTGATCCTTACAAAACCTTCTCTTCCAATTTTCCCCCTCCTTCCTCCTACCCCTTCCCCTAGATGGCAGGTAGTCCAATACATGTTAAATACCATATATGTATACATATTTATACAGTTATTTTGCTGCATAAGAAACATCGGATTTAGAAATAAGATAAAAATAACCTGAGAAGGAAAACAAAAATGCAATTAGACAATAATAGAAAGAATGGAAATGCTATGTTGTGGAAGGACGAAATTATTAAATATTTAAGTCAAGAAATTATTACCTACTCTTGTTTTGGTACAGAGAGTTCCCTAGATGTTTAGAGAACTTGTTAATGCTATGGTATCTATGGGCTTTTGATCTTTATCCTTTATTCCTCATTTATTTCCTCTTTCTGTTCAGGTCATCTCCAAGTAAACTCCAGTGATAAAATCATATCTTTTGTGATCAACTCATATCCTATCTATCCTGTAATCTTTGCCCAAATTCTCTTCCACGTGTTCCCTTCCTCTGATTGCTGATTTTTTTTTTTCACTTGTATATAACTTCTTAATGGCCAATGCTGCTCTATCCATCCTTCTTCATTTATCTTGTTTCTTTTGAATAGAGATTATTCATTCAGTTCCATATTTCAGTTAGGGGCTTTATTCCATCAAGTTTCATCGATCCTGCTTTGGTCCAGTTTGCCTCCATGTGATAGTACCTATTTTTCTTTTCTTTGTTATTGTTCAGTTGTTTTAGTCATGTTCAACTTTTTGTGACATCATTTGGAGTTTTCTTAGTGTTTGCCACTTGCATCTTCAGCTCATTTTACAGATGAAGAAACTGAGGCAAATAGAGTTAAATGATTTGTCCAGTGTCACACACAAGCGTCCAAGGCCAGAGTTGATCTCAAGTTTTCCTGCCTCCTGTTCACCTCACTGATCTTACTTGTTGCTTAAACTTTGATAAGAGGCCATGAATTTTGCTACTGGCTTCTTTCTTAGATTCTGTCTTCTAAGAATCTGAGTGTTGACAACTATTCTTCTTTCCTTAGAACTAGTTTCTCTGCTATCTGGCTCGATGGATCTATTCAGGCAACTTTGTCTATCCCTCATTCTTTTTCCTTTAAAGTACTTTTGATTTTCATGATTTCATGACGTGAAACAAATCACAGTTTTACCAGCCTTTATTGGGGTGCACTCTGCTCCTGGCCAAGAGTTTGTCACTTGTGTATTTTACCCAGAAATCCTGTTCTTTTTATCCATCTGGTCACTTCCTGAATAGAGGCATCCATCAATTTCTGTAATCTGTTTTCTGCCACTACCATGGGGATGAAGGGACCTCATTGAGAGCTAGATCTTAATTCCTAGGTATAATAGCCTTTTCTCTGTTCTATTCTCTGAAGCATCTCATTTTATTAACTATTTCCTCCCTTGAAACTCTGCTTCCATATTTTTTGGGCTTATTTCCTATCTCTCTGATAGTTTCCCTGTCTCCTTCATTGACTTCTTTTTCACTGCTCCCTCCTTGTGACCTATCTTATTCTCTTTTTTTTTGGTGTATGTACATATTCTTCTTGAGTGACCTATCATTTACTCTCAAGCTTCAACCAACACCTGTGTGAGGATGATTTCTCCTTTCCCCCTCAAACCTCTATCTATGTCTATAACTCTCCTCTCTCCTGAGTCTACTTGGCTATGAGGCATTTCCTCCTAGATGTCCCACCAGCCCTTTAAACTCAATTTGTTCAAAGATCAAAACTCATCAGTTTCTTTTCAAAGTCAACACCGTGATTCTTTTGGTAAGCCGTTATTTCCCACCTCGACGACTTTCCTAGACTTCCTTATCTGCAGATCTCCTCATTCTGTTGGATGAAATAAAATCTGAAGCTTTCTGCTTGAGCACTTCCCACCCTCGGAGCACCTCCTTCTCTTGGATTGGAGCGGATGAAGGATAGACACTGAAGAGCTCCTTGTAGGTCCTTAGCCATTTAAGGGCAGCAGCCAGGGAATTAATGACATCATTTCTCACCTGGTGACTTCCCTGGACTTCTTGATCTCCAGAATCTCATCTTTTTGCAAGATGAAATCATTTCAGAAACCCTTACCTCCTGAGAATCATTTCCCACTCCAGTTGTAAGATTTCATCATGCTTATTGAACCCAATACCTTCCCCCTATCATACTTTTCAGCTTCTTTTGATGTGTTGCCTTCTTCCATTGAATTGGTAACTCCTTGAGGACACTCTTGTTTAACATAGTGCTTGATACATAGCAGATCCTTAATGCTTATCAACTATTTAACCCAGGTTTGAAATTTTAATGTCATTTCTATCTGCTCCCTCTTCCACTTCACCTGTTTTCAAGTCACATTTATTCTTGAGCCGGCCTCCTTTCCATATTTCCCTTGCTCTTACTTTTCTGCCAAGGTTATCCCAGTGACCTCCTGATGGGCTTCCCCTTTTCCATTTTCTTCCTTATCCAATCCATCTGGCTCATTGTTAGCAGATTAATCTTCCCAGTGAGCAGTTTGATTCTATAATTGTCTTGCTCAATAACCTTTCATACCTGCCAGATCAAGTGAAATTCTTCCCCTGGCCTCTTCAGTGGATGCTTGATTTAACTTTCCCTACAATGGTGTTTAATGAATGCTTCTTGTCTTGATGTAATTATACATCCTCAATGCATGAAGCAACTGAGACCAGAGAGATGAATCAAGTTGTCCAGTGTTCCCCAGCCAGGGAGTTCAGATTCAAAGTCGTGTCCCTGATTCAGGTTTCACCATCTGTCTGCTGAACTACCCAAAGACCTCAAATGATTTGCCGGAGATCACAAATGTAAATGGCGGAAGCAGGGCTTGAATCTTGGTTCTTTGACTCTAGAACTGATACTTCTTCCCCTGTACCACTTTGCTTTCTGATTTTGCCTATGCTATTCTTCCTTTCTGGAATGCCCTCCAGTATTAGACTCTCCCAGCTATGAAGGCCCCAAGACTCCATCTAGTGTAGATCCTTTTTTTTTTTCCCCACAGTATATATGCATGAGCAATTTTTCTCCACAACATTATCCCTTGTATTCATCCCTCCAAATTATCCTCCCCTCCCTCCACTCCCTCCCCCCATGACAGGCAATCCCATACATTCTACATGTGTTACAATAAAACCTAGATACAATATATATGTGCAAATACCATTTTCTTGTTGCACATCAAGTACTAGACTCCGAAGGTACACGTAACCTGGGTAGACAGACAGTAGTGCTAACAATTTACATTCACTTCCCAGTGTTCCCTCTCTGGGCGCAGTTATTTCTGTCCATCATTGTAGATCCTTCTTTTTGCAGCTGAGAAAGCTTGGGTGATAACTTGCCCAAGGCCTCAGTGTTTCCAAATGGCAAAGCAAGGACTAAAATCCCGTCTCTGTTTAATGGTTGTTATTGCTACACCAAACTGACAATATGGGGTGTGCTTCTTTTAATTAAGCCTTCAGGAACCAGAGAAATCTATCATGATCATCATCATCATCATATAATTGTAATATGGTGACTGCCTAGGAGAGATACGAAGCACTTTAAGACTTAGAAAGCAGAAAAATCATTTTAGGTTTAGAGACCTTGGGCTGAAAAATATTTCTGGCTGGGAGTGGTACCCAAACATATCTTGGATGGTTTCCAGTACAGGAGTCTTCATCAGCAAAGGGGACACAAGTAAGGGAAATGTAAGTAGTTCAGTTGGGAAATAGAACTGATACAAGGCTGAGTGCCAGTCACAAAGGAGATAAAGGGCTCTGGGAAATCTGCGGAGAAAGAAAGAAGGGGAAGACTTATGGAGGAAGGATACCTTGAGAGAAGGCAAGGCAAAGAATATATTTTATGCTTCTTTAAGCACCTATACTAGCTTTGGGCACATAGGAAGCAACCAAGAGGTTATTAATTGCTATGTGAATGCTAGATTCAGTGAAATTCTAACATTTGCTATATTCTGAGCACTGTGCTAAGTGATGAAGTAGAAAGATGACATGTCCTCCATATTAAGCACGTATTTTTATAGCAATCATAAATTGTAAAATGGGACTGCCTAGGGGAGGTATGGGACATAGAAGTACTATGGGACATAGAAGGCAGAAAAATCATTTTAAGTTTCAGGAGGTGGGACTGAAGAATGCTTTGGGATGGGGTGGTCCTTGAACATGTCTTGATTAGTTGGCAGTAAAGAAATCATCAGCAATGGAGACACAAGTAAGTTAGGAAAATGATAAATAGTTCAATTATTGCTCGCAAGGGAAGTGTGAAAGACAAAGTTGCATAGGAGCCAGATGAGCAGGATCATCTCTGGTCCTGGAATATACTTGAGTCCTTTCTAATGTCAGTCTCATCAAAAGGCTGCATACTGTGTAAGAAGAAAACATGAAATGTCACTTCTGAGAGGGATCTTGGAATTTGGAATCTGCAAGTTCTAGGTTATAGCTTGAAGGAGCTTAAGTGATCACTAGTTCAAGTTCTCCCTTTTAAAGGTGAGAAGACAAAGGTTTTACTGCATGCATGTATATGTGTGTGTGTGTGTGTTTTGGGGGAAGGTATTTAACAATATAATAACTATTATATTAATATATTAATTATGTATATAATATATTATATTAATAATAACTATTTTGCCTGACCTGTGGTAAAGCTTGTATTCTTCTGAGTTCTTGTTGCTTTTATCAACCACAGTCAGATAGATACATTGTACCTTGATCTTAACATAGTGATGCCATTTTGGTCCTTTTAAAAAAAATTAATTTTTTCATTTTGGTCTTTTTTGAGAATGAAAGACACCAACCAACCAACAAATCAATCTTATAGTGAAACAGTTAGACCCTTTATCAATATGCAGAAAAAAATTAATTCAAACAGAAAAGAACTTCCCTGAGGGCTTTTCCTCTTCTGTGTCTTAAATAACAGTGAGGGGTAATGGGAGCTAGTTGAACGCATTGTTGTGATGGGTTGTGCTTGTTGATCTGCAATCCTGTGTTCACAGAGCAGGTGCTGAGCACAGCAAACTACTCTTAGTGATAGAACAGAAGTTTAAGCATATTCCTATGTTTCTGCTTGACAGAACTAATTGTTTGGAATTCACTTTCAAACTATCCTTCACCACAAATTCCACAAACAAGCACACTCACATACACACACATAACGCAGACACTCATTCGCTCCGGATTCTAAGTTTTGCACAGGATCTGTGAACCTTCACCTTTGTCATCCTTCATGTGGACATTCTAATATTGAATTGTCAGTTAAGCACTGGATTTGGAGTCTGAATACATGGGCTTTAAATCCTATCTTTGCTACCTACTACCTGGACCACAGACACAAGTCAAGTCACTCTCTCAAGTCACTTAGTTTTCTTATCTGTGATTAGGAGAATAAATCAGACGATTGCTAAGGTTCCTTATAGATTTCACTTCTGCACATTCATTCATTAGTTACTCAGCCTTTGAATCTGTTTTCTGGAAATCATCAGCTCATTCCTTTTTCCTATTGCCCATCTCCTAATCCCTTGCAGTGAACAGCAGCTACCTCTTATCTTCCATCCTTGCCTTCTTTCGCTGGTTCACTTACCTGAAGGAAGAGAGGGAGCTCGGTGGCTCTGACTTTGGATAGCAAGGTCATCTCTTCTTTGTTTCCATCCTTGTGCTTTTGCTGCCTGTCTTTCTTACCCACCACGTAGGTGGCAATTGATTCATAATAGACACATTTTTATTATAATAACAGAACCACTTTCTGCAGAAAAGAACATGGCAATTTTGCTAATGAATATCATATGTGTGAGTCTGGGGTGAATGGGAACTTCTGGGTCTGGTTTGGCCCTGGTTCAAAGCCTTCCGGGAAAATAGAATCTTGCCTGGCCACACCCTCACGTTCCCATTTACCTCTATCAGGTCCATCTGTTTTGCATTAGAGACAGAATAGCAACACACTCTTTGTGCACATTAATAAGTATAAAATGTTCAATAAAATAGTTATTAAGTGATATGCAAGAACGCTTTCATTTAGAACATTTTCATTTAGAAACACATTTACATCAATTCAGTCATTAGCCCACGACTGACATGGCTGCCAGGGCATCGTCTGACAAGATCACCTTTGACTCTGTGCTCTTTGGTGGGCACAGAATGCCCCTACTTGGGTTTCTCCCTTTGCTCATTGTCCCTCTGAGATGGTGGCTAGTGGGAAGATGCCAGCCAGAAATCAGAGTAAGGAGAAGGACCTTTCAAAATCCTTTCCGTTTCGTGCTCTGTAACCACTGGAAGAGACCTACCCCATGGTTCACAGTTCTGGACCAGACACAGAATATTGACCCATCCTGAAGAATGTCTCCAGGACTCTTCCATTACACTTTTAGAAGCAAGTCTTGCACCGATGGCACTCTATACCTGTTTGTAGGGCCTGGGCTTATCGGGTAATCTCTCATCAGTTTTTTCCATTGTTCCTATCTAGATTATTAGTATCTTTCCTAAAATGTTCAGAATTAAAGACAATCAATAGACTATTAATTAAAATTAATTATATTATGTAATAGAATAATTACGATTAATGTCTCTACTTTGTGTCAGGCACTTGAGATACAAAAATAAAATAATCCCTGCCTTAAAGGAGGGATAGGATCAAGACAGAACACAACAGGACGATCTCTACTCTACTTATTGACACTATGCTTTATTTAATGTAAGCTAATGGCATTAGATTTTTTGGCTGTCCTATCAAACTGTTGATCTGTATCGAGTTGGTGCTCTGATTCCATCCTGAGTTTGGTGAACGAAATTCAGCCCTTTACCCCCAAAATGTTTTTCCTTATAGATTGCTATCTAGCCACCCTTTCCCAATTCTATATTTAAGTAAGCAATCCCGATTGTAAGACTGTATATTTATCCTCATTAAATTTTATCTCATTGGATTCAGCCCAACATTCTATGCTGCTGAAAATTTCTGACTTTAAAGACTGATGTAGGAATTTTTACCAACCATCTCGGTTTTTTAAAACGAGTATCCATAAGATCAAAGCAAAGGAAGGTAACAGAGGATAAATACGAAAGCATGGTGTGGTCCTACAAAAATACGGTTAGCATTGGTAGAACCCAGAATGAGCTGAAGCTGGTCATGAAAGCAAGAAATGACTTCAATAGGGCTAAGATAAGTAAGAAGATAGTAAAACAGCTGCCCTTGAGGTCAAGTTATTTGGTTCAGATTTCCCACATCCTCAGTCAAGTTGAGCCAAGTCAAGTCAACTCAATGAACATAGCACCTACTATGTGCTGGACACTGAGATAAATGCTAGGAATAAAAAAAGACAGAAAAACCACATAGTAGGGGCTAAAGAAATGCTTGCTGTTTGGTTAAGACTTATGGTCAGTGATCTTTGAAAGATTATGAAGAACAGGAAAAGTGCAAGAGGATTGAAAAAGACAATTGTTTTCATGATTTGAAAAAAAAAAAAAAAAAACCAAAACAGGAACTTTGGCTTTCATTCTTAGAAAAGGACAGAGCACATTATGTTTTTGAACAACCAGAAAAGGAAATGCTCATCTCTAAGAACCGGCGTCATACCAGATTAATGTCATTTCCTTTTATTGAGCCAGAATTTGGCCCTCTCTGGTCTTTGACTCCGCCTCCCTCAACTTCTACCCAAAGTCAAAAGTGTTTTCCTTTGGAGTATCACAGAAGAAATCTCCTTCTTCCCTCACAAATGGGACTAATGGGAAATAAGATAAAGATAAAATGCAGAAGAAAGTAGAGGTAGGGAAGGAGAAAGATACTTCATGCACAGAGGACCAAGTGTAAAGATCTTACAGATGCCTTTGCAAATCTCCTATTCTCTGAAAGAGATGAGGACCTGTGGCTAGAGAGGGCTTGTCTTGAGGTCAGGATGACCTGTGTAAGTCTTTCCTTTAACATACAGTACATGAAATACATTAACCTCTGAAGGCCTTAGGTAACATTCCATATTGGCAAAAAGCACTTAGCTCAGGACAAGCGCATAGTAGGTATTGTATAAAGACTTCCTTCTCCGAAGAGGTAGAATTCCAGATAAGCTGCACATCTGTGTCAGTGAAGAGAGCTTTTATACAGAGGGTTTCCTATAGTATTGGAATCATTGATATAGAATTCATAACATATTTGTACTTACTTATTTTTGTGCATGCTGTAGCTTTCTAGGATGACAAAAGCACTTCAAGGGTAGAGACTGTTTTCTTATAAAATCATAAATCTGGAAGCCCTCCAGTTCATTTTATGAAAGAGAAAATTAAGACCCTTGGGTTTAAGCTGCCTTGCCCAACGTCATATGGGTAGTAAATGTCAGAAGTGAGACTGGAACCCAGAGCCACAGTGTTCTGCCCAGTGTATCATACTGCTGAATCTCCAGGTCCATAGCAGGTGCTTAATAAATGTGTAGCATTGAATAGAAAGGCTGGGATGAGTTTGAAGAAGAGTAAACTCGCACATTGGTTATTAACTGGCATCAATCTGACCATTTCCATTTTCCTTCTGGATAGAGGTAGATCGAAGGGAGTGATGATGAAGTCATAATAATTTTATAATAGGAGTTAGCAATTATGTAGTATTTATTATGTGCCAGGCATTGTGTTAAGTACTTTACAATTATGATCTCATTTTATCCTCCCTACAGCCCTGAGAGGGAGGGATATATGAGAAAAGTTGAGCACATGGTAAATGATACGTTAAGACACTAGTGACCAAAGGGGTCACTGAATACAGGTTTTCTTGGCTCTTGGCCCTATCAGGGCTCTATCCGCTGTGCTACCCTTTTCTCTCCTTTGAGCATCTTTTATGCACTCACCATCATCCAGAACCCAGTTTGTCTATTATAATTATCTTTGTGCGTATCCCATTCCCTCTAGGACGTTGTTTTTTGAGGTCAGGTTTAGAGGCTAACCTACTCCACACTTAAAGATCAAACAGAACGTACTTGAATTATTATTTCTTTTAAGAAGTAGCTCATTCGATTGGAAAGAGTAGAGAACTGACAAAATGGATAAATGATGTAAATGTAAAGGTAAGTAAAATAGGGATCATGGAAAAATTTATCTGTCAAATCTCTGGATAAGGAAAAATTTTATGACCAAACAAGAGATAGAATAATGGGAAGTAAAATGAAAAATTTTGATTTTATGAACTTGAAAAGCTTTTGCACTAAAAAAATTAATACACCCCAAATTGGAAGGACGACAGGAAACTGGCTAAAACATTTTGCAGTAATTTTCTCTGATATTTCCATCATTTCTAACATATAGGGAACTGAGCAAATTTATAAACATAAGAATCATTTCCCAGTTGATAATTGATGGAAAGATATGGATTCTTCAGAAGAACCAACATTATCAATAATCATGTAAAAAAAGTTCTAACTCACTACTGATTAGATACATGCAAATTAAAACAACTCATGGTTATCAGATTGGCTGCTATGACGGAAAAGGAAGGTGACAAGCTACAAAGAGGAGCTGTGGAAAATCTGGGATGCGGATGCGTTGTTGGTGGGGCTGTGGTCTAATCCATCCATTCTGGAGAGCGGTCTGCAGCTGTGCCCAAAAAGTCACCAAACCATGCCCAGCCTTTGATCCAGCGATACCACTACGGGATCTTCACCCCAGAGGCCAGAGAAAAGGGCAGAGGCCCTATTTGTGCAAAATATTTATAGCGTCTCGTTTTGTGGGGATGGAGAATTGGAAATTGAGGGGAAACCCAAGGATTGGGAAATGACTGAGCAGTTATGATTATAAAGACACTATGCCCTGTAAGAAAAAGATGAGCAGAACGGTCTTAGAAAAACCCAGAAACACTCATGTGAACTGATGCAAAGTGAGGTGAGGGGTCGGGAAAACGTTGTAACAGCCAGTGATCCAAGAAAATTCCACAGGATTCATGATGGAATCTTCACCTGCAGGGAGAGCGCTTGGATGGACCCTGAATGCAGACTGAAGCGGGCTTTAGAACGTTCTCGGTTTCCTTTCTTTGATTTCTTTTTCCTTTTCCTTTCCTTTCCTTTCCCTGGCAATTGGGGTCACCCCGGGTCACCCAGCTAGAAGTGGTAAGTGTTGAGGCTGGATTTGAACTCGGGCCCTCCTGACCTCAGGCCAGCGCGTCTCTCTCCGGGTGGTCTTTTGTAGAACACTGTTCCGGAAGTATGTTTTTCGAGACTCCCCCTCAGCATCGCTCCTTGCATTCCGAGTGGGTGGGGGAGGGGCAGGGGGAAGGAGACAATTTGGAAAGAAAGGATGTTAACCTTTTGCATTTAACTTGGAGATATTTAGCAGAATAAATAGAAGTAATTTCTTGTTAAAGAGGCAGCAGCGAGTCAGGAGGCCGGGCTCGGCTGTAGGCCGCACTTTTGCGGAGAGGTCTGCGGATGGGAGTTACGATTCCTGATAGAACCATTATGGGCCGGGCCTTTGCCAGCCCTAAGGGCTGCAGGGATGTCTGCCATTCCTGCCCCTCGGCTCAGGGTGGAGGGTGAGGCCTCCCGCTAGTCCTTCTGAGCCCTCACTGGGGGGCAGGGCGAGAGTGGGGGCTCTCCGGCGCCCCCTCCCCCCCAGCTGCCGGCCGTGCTGTCTGAGCTCTGAGGACCAGCTCGCATTGACTGCGGGGCTTGGCAGGCGCCGGGAATGTCTGCCTTGAAACCCTGGCATTTCCCCGTTAGAGCTGAGGGGCTTCCTCCGCAAAGAAAAGCGGCCGCCCGTCGGAGGCTCCGAGGGCGCAGCGGCTCTGCCGGGCTTCCTTTCCCGAGCCCTCGGGCCGGTGGGGGGGGGGGGCGGCCGGCCGACACTCAGCGTCTCCTGGGAGAGCCGGGCGCGCTGCGGAGTCCGGTCGGCCCGTCCTGCTGCTCCCCGCGGGCCTTGTCCAAACGCGCGTCCGCCTCCTGCCTGTTCCCAGGCTTCGCCCACTCCGGGCTCGTGTTCAACATCCCGAGGCAGCCAAGTCCCGCGGGCGGGCTCCAATGTTCCCGGCGCCCTTCGAGGCCTGAGGAGCCTCTCGGCGCTCCCAGGGTGCAAAGCGAGCGAGAGGCCGCGACTCCGAGCGACTCCGAGCTTACCAAGGCCTGGCCTGGCCAGGACGGTGTCCCAGAATGCAACACGCCGCCGGCGCGCGGCACTGCAGTAACGCCAGCGAGCCGGGGGTGGTGTCCGCCCGCCCGAAGGGTCGCTGCTTGTTAAATGTCTCCGCGAGCCCGCTGAGAGACCGCTGGGGAAAGTGGGGCGAGAGGGAAGGACGGGAGGTCAGCGGTGCAGACAAAGACCACATATACGTACACATAGACGGGCACACGGGTACTTCCTCACACGTGCATTTAGTGTGTGCGTGTAGTATACTCGGAGCGCTGTGACACACACGGTAACGCACGATGCGCACTCAGCCGCACGCAGGGTTAGCCGCAGTGCGGGAGCGGGAATGAGCTGCGCCTTTCAGGAAGCCGGGATCCCGTAGGTGGGGAGGAGGCCGCATTCGAACTCAGGTCCTCCCGACTGCAGGGCCGGTGCTCCACCCACTCTAAATAACTATTCTAATACCCAATAGTACGTATGTAGATTAGAAAAAGTCACGTGCTGAGCTTGCCCTGAAGAAGCTGGCTCCAGGCTTGTCCCTGCCGAAGACTGCCTGCGGGACTGCAGATTTAGGGCTGGGAGCGGTAGCAGGGACCTCCGGATCATCTCCTTAATCTCTTTATTTTATACACGAGGCCCACAAAGCCGCTCGTCCCCCATTTCCTCCGAGTTCAGAGCGATTGCAAGAGCCCCGCTCTGTGAACGAGGAGACGCGGGTTTGAGTGGGAGCTCCTTCCCAAGCTCCCGTGGGACTCGGGTGCAAGTCCGGCCTAGCCGGACTTCAGTTCCTTCCTCTGGAAAGTGGGGATAATGACAGCCGGCTCATAATCTCACAGGAGTGTTATCAGGGTCCAGTGAGACCAGGGAGGGGCAAGGGGCGAGAGAGCAGGACTGACATTGAGAGGGCACTTTAACGGCCGCGTCCTCTCAGCTACCTCGGGCCCGGGTGGGGTTTTAAAGCCTAAGCTGTCTCCAGGCTCCGGCAGAGGCGGGCTGTGACACGGGCTGTGACACGGGCTCGGAAGGGAGCTGGCTCGGCTCCCCCCGGCTCCCCCCAGGTCCCGGCTCCCCCCTGTGTCCCGGCTCTCCCTGGGTCCCGGCTCCCCCCGGGCCCTGGCTCCCCGCATGTCCCCCCAGGTCCCGGCTCCTCCCCGGCTCCCCCCCCCCCCCCCCCCCCCCCCCCCCCGCTCCCCGCGTGTCCCGGCTCCACCCCCCCCCTCCCCGCCTGTCCCGGCTCCCCCCGGGCCCTGGCTCCCCGCGTGTCCCCCCGGGCCCTGGCTCCCCCCTCCCCCCCCCCCCCCCCCCCCCCCCCCCCCGCTCCCCGCGTGTCCCGGCTCCCACCCGCTCCCCGCCTGTCCCGGCTCCCCCTGGGCCCCGGCTCCCCGCGTGTCCCCCCGGTCCCGGCGGAGCGGGGAGAGGTTACAGACCCTCTCCGTGTGCACAATGCGTGCTCTGTTCCTGCCTGCCGGACAGGGCTGCAGGGAAGAGAGGGTCTGCTTTTTCTTCGGGAGGCTCGGGCCTTCACGGTTTTGGCCCGAGTGCCAACAATAACTCATCAGGAACTCTTTACAACCGAGCGATACAGAACCTGCGAGGCTACAGATCAGCTGCAGCAGCCCTGGAGGAGGAAACGGGCCAGGCGCTGGCTGACCCAGGATGATTAATGATTTTTAACACCATGAACCCCTCTGCCTTCCATGTGGATTCCAGGCATTCGGGCTGGTTTTAAAGAAGAGGAGGGGAGAGATTTTTATGGCAGAAGCTGGTTTGGTGGCCGAGAAGCTGCTCCAGTGATGTTAAAAACGCATTAACGAGGCTCGGGTCCCACAAAGTGCTCAGAGTCCGCCACCCAGTCGCTTCTTCCTACTGGATTGGGAGTGAAGAGTTTTGAGTTCGAATTTTGGCTGTTTGCCCCTTTCATCCCTCCTCCTATCATCTCATTCCAACTTTACCTATCGTTATTTTATTCCCATGTTTTATTATTATTATTAATTTTTTTTCCAGAGGCAATTGGGGTTAAGTGACTCGCCCAGGGTCCCACAGCCAGGAAGTACTAAGTGACTGAGGCAGGATTTGAACTCGGGTCCTCCTGACTTCAGGGCTGGTGCTCTGCCCACTGCCCCACCCGGCTGCCCCACCATGTTTAATTCTTACACCTCTAAACGCCGACTCCCAAAGTCATGTATCAGTTTGTTCTTCCATAAAATGGGGACAAAAATCTTTCCCCCTGAGAGAAAAACGAGATAGGGTCAAGTACTGTTAGATGTAATCCGCGGTTATCATGGTAAGTGTTCCGGGAGTTGCTCCGCGTTTGATGCCAGAACTCGTTGGCCAGAGGTGATGGTTCCGGAAGCGAGCCTCAGGGGCCGCAGTTCGGTTCTGCAGGGCGGTGCTCCTGGCGTGTCCCGGGCTAGGAGGAGGGACCCCTGCATGTGGTGCTCTGGTTATCCAGCTGGACACCCTGCGGACAAAGGATGCCGGCACCAGGAAGGGTCCGAGGCTGACCTGAGGCTTAGATGTCTTACTTCCAAAAGGGAGAGATGGGACTGGGTCCCGAGGAGGAGGAGGAAGGTCGCGGTAACGGCGAGTTGATGGGAAATGGCGGGCAGAGGGAAGCTGGTGGGCCCAGGCCGTGCAGAACTGGGCCCGCTCTTCCGGGGAGCACAGACCTGATAACTGTCCCTCCAAGCCCTCCCTCCAACAGCAAACCAAAAAGCTGATCCTGAACCCCCAGCCATGCTCTTCCCACTTTCTTTTCCTCTTTCAAGCCTCTCCTCCTTTTACCTGCAAATGGAGGTTTTCTGAATGGGATTGGCCCCAGAGCGACTTTTGCAGCCCTGCTAGAAGGAACGGGATCCTGCTTATCTTTTCCATCAGGTAGATGGATAGCCGCTACTCTACATCTTCCTCTCCCCTAACATGAGGGTTTGGATGAAAAGCTTTCCCGGCTTTGACGTTCCATGTTCCAAGGCCATTTCCCATTTATTGAGCACACGCTCATTATTCCCATTATATTATTCCCACTTATTAAGCACACCCAAAGCCCCATGTATACCCTGCCAGTCCATGCTCTATTTCCTAAGGACGTTTTTATCTTCCAGCCTTTTTTCTTCCTTTAAATTGCACAGTTTTTGATTCTTAAGCAGCTTAGCACGATCTCAGTGATGAAAGCCATTAGGAAAGATGTCATTTCTACTGCAATTTCAGGTCTGCAAAAAAGGTTTCATGCATGACCCCGTTTGAGCCACAAGGAGCCCAAGGATGATGCTGAAGAACTGATTATCCTTCTCATACAACTGAGGGAACCAGGCTCAGGGCGCTAAAAGGACTTCCTTGGGGTGGCATCGGAACTCAGGTTCTGGATTCTTTCTACCTAAGTCTGTAGTTTTAAGAAATGTGACTCCCCCAGACTGTGCTTCTCTGTGTGGGATAAAGGCTAGGTTAGAGACACCAGGATGGGGGGATCCCTGGACTTTTATGTCTCGGGCTGTGGGGAGCAGAATTGTGTCAATTTACTTAATTTCCCACCAACAAACAAAAGTCAACGTGGGACGGACTGAGGAGCTGTTGCTCTGACTGTAGGTCCAACTAAGGACCAACAAGTCCCTGAGCAGATACGTGATGCCCTCCCCCGCAGTCCCCTCCCCCTTTCGTAAAAGCTGGAGAATTGTCCCTGACGGTAGTCGGATTAATGCCAGGAAAGAGAGGCCCAGGGATGGACGGTGGCTCGAAGGGCGGATATGATCTGGATTAGATACCAATTAGAAACAATTATCTAGCATTAGTCTGTCTGACAGCGGGCCTGGAAAGCTTAGGAAGGGCAGACGTTCTCCAAGGTTTTCAGCACACCTCTCTTTCCATCCCAGGGAAAATGTCACAATTTGGGTTTCAAGTGAAGAATGGTTGGTTCTTTTCACTAGATTCCCCCTTTATGATGTGGAGGGGGCCCCCATTGGGAGGAGTGGGAGAATCCACTCCTCAGAAAACCTTGTTGCTCGGAGACAGAAATTATCTGTAAAATGGAAAAGTGCACCTTTTCTGCTCAAATCTGCTGAACACACAGCAAGCACTAAATAAATGCTCTTTTCTCTCTTCTTTCAAAGAGAGCTTCTGAGGTCCCTAAATCTATGTCAGGCCTGGAGTCAGAAAGACTCATCTGAGTTCAAATCTAACCTGACAAGTACTAGTTGTATGACCCTGAGCAAGACACGTAACACTGTTTGCCTCAGTTTCCTCATCTGTAAAATGGGAAGAGGAAATGGACAACCCCTCCAGAATCTCTGCTGAGAAAACTCCAAATGAGTCTTGAAGAGTCAGCCATGATTAAAATTGCTGAGCCCGATCTGCGATTCCATGTTCTGGTCCAATTGCTTCATTGTATGAGCAGGGGAATTGAGAGCTTTATGGGGAGGTGCCCCCCCCCAAAGTTACACCGCTAATTCATTCGACAAACATTATTTAAGCCTTCCCCCCCCCCCCCCAGTATTGCTAGAAGTTCTAAGCACTGGGAAAACAGAAAATTTGGAAGAGCTAGAACTCTTGCATTTCCGTACTAGGCTAACCTGAGGGAATAAGACAGAATAATAAATCAGTCCAATAGACAGTTTTTACAGGATGGATGCCTCCGAGGGGAACCAGCTAAAGGGCTCTGTGTGTTCTGGGGTAGAGGAGAGCCACGGGTGCATAAGATCATAGACTGTGGAGCTGGAGGGACCCTGACGAGCATTTGGTCGAGTCCTCCTCGTTGTTACTGATGGTGGCAGCCGGGGAATAAGTTGGGGGAGACTTCATCGAGGAAGTGACAGTTTAATTGGGTTTTAAACAGGGAAATTCAACAGGAGAAGAGAAGAATCAAAAGTGACTATTTAGCTGCAAAGTCCCGACCATCACCTTTTTCTAAGAGAGGAAAAGTCCCAACTCAGATGAACCATCTTCCCATTTTCCAAGTAACCTATTCCAATTATTATTCTTATTTTAGATTTAACAGGACACAAGAAGCAGTTTGCTCTAATGAAAGAGTAATTGGTTGGGAATTTGGAAGTGGCGAGCCCCTTGTTCTAAGATTCTCTTTCCCCATTTGTAGAGGAAGGGAATGGGAGTGGGTTAGCCTGAAGGCTCATGCCCATTTTATACCATGTTCTAAGATCCCCTGGGCTCTGCCAGTCTCTCCAGCTTTGAATCTCTTCTAATCTTTCTGTCCCACAAGTGCTCCACCTTACGGGGCTTTGTAAGGAGGTTTGGTACATTTGACGATGATGACATTCAGAAATGTGCTATTTCACTGACTGGCTTTTTTAAAAGCCCTCCGGAGCCCCTCAGGAGCTGGGAACAGCTCATTCTTCTTCATCATCTGCCTCCTTCAGGAAGGGATCCATGACATGCACATATGTTTGCAGAACCTCAGTGGGTTAGGGCTGAAAGAAAAGGCACGACCTTCTGCAGACCTACAGCAAACTGGTTTCCTCGGCGGGGAGACCCCAGGCCGGCTCCCTCCCAGCTCCGAGGCTTTGCACGCGCCTCCTCCCCCAAGGGCCCTCTCTCCCCGGCCTTCGGCCTCATTACATGGCTGACTGCAGCCCTCTGGCTCCGTCTGAAAGAAAACATGGAAAATGTCCAGTGGCCCAGGGGATCCGCGGCGTGGGGCCTGCCCACGGGGACCCTGGGAGCCGACGGAGACGAAAGGGCATCTGCAGGATGAGCTCACGTCTCCTTCCATGGCCGGAAGATGTCAGTGGGGGGGACCCCAAAATGCAGTGATGGGCAACAGGAGAACTTCAAAGCAATGTCAAAGGAAAGGCCCTGAATTTGAGACCAAGAATCCTGATTCTGCTACTTACTAGCAACTTCATTTTGGGCTCGTCTCCTCAAACTTCCTCAATTTATGAATCTGGAAAAAAAGGTTCAGATCCTTGGCTAATGGGTAAGGGGTCAAGTGGGTAACAGACAGAAGCTGGGCAAAGTCGAGGGGAGGATGCTCATGGGGAGCTCAGAGCTCTCCTGACCAGCTGAGACTTTGACCTTGGGGACAGCAATGGGGTCCTTGGCAGTTACTGGATGGGAATGGGAAATCCCAGGCGGTGGACAGACAGAAGGACAACCAGACACCGGAGAGAGCTGTCAGCAGTGGAAGCCTGAGAAGCCGGCCCAGGAAGCAGAGAGTTATCAATAACTCGCCTCTCGCCATGTTCATTGTCAACAAATGCGTCCAGCCCATGGGCTGCTTCTTATCAGTGGCTGATTTGGTCAGTGGGGAGATTCCCGGTCAGAAAGCCACTTCCCAAGGGAGCCGGGGCAGAGCTGGTCAGAGGCCTTGTTCGGCCTGAACTCGGGCCTTGGTTTACTCATGTGTCAAGGGAAGGGGCATCCAGGCACGGAGGAGGGAGGGCTGCAGCCCGAGGAAGAAAACCCGGCTTCGAGTCTAGCTAGCCCTGGCTGTTTGTGCAGAATCTCAGCTAGCTCTCCAGACCGACTGCCAAGTTCTAGGTGGCTGGGAACCCCAGGGAAGTCAGGGACCTCTGATAGAGATGGCCGGATGACTTTTAAGGTCCCTTCTAATGCTTGTGTTCCAGGATTCCCTGGCCATTTTCTTCAGTCACAAGGCTGAAATCATTCTTTCTGCTCCTGAATGTGTGTAAGGGTCAGAAGGTGACGTGCTGACTCAGTTTACCTTTTCTTTCTGCAAGTTTGGAAAGCTGCTTAATGAGGGCTTTCAAAGAGCTCAGAGGGAGCCAGGAGTGATTTTTAAAGTCAATGAAAGGAATGGGTGTATAAAATGTGGAACAGTGTGATGAACCTTCCTGTAGTACCTGTGTTATTTATGATATATTTGGCCACATTCTCTGCAAACATGTCACATATGTAGATATAGCTATAGGTACATATCTATGGATATATAAGTAGCTATCTGCCTCTCTGTCTATCTGTCTGCTTGCATGGGCACACACATCTATCCTGATACGGGATGGGGGATATAATGCCCGGCCTGAAGTCAGGAAAACCCGAGTTCAAACGCAGTCTCAAACACTTGCTAGCTGTGTGGCTCTGGGCAAGCCCCTTGATAGCTCTTTGACTCAGTTTCTTTTTCTGTAAAATGGGGATAATATCATCTATTTTCCAGGGTTTTTGTGAGGATCAAATGGGAGAATAATTATAAAGCACTCAGCACGGTGCTTTGCACATAGTAAGCTCTACAAAAATGTTAGCACTTATTATTATTTTCAGAAGAGCTCTGAATTAGGTGTGGGCAGTCTGGGCTCCGTCCTCTTTGGGCCCTGAAGTCACGGAGTTAGAGAAGATCTAAGAGAACATGAGCTCAAACCCAGATGAAGAAGATGAGGGCCCTGGAGGTGAAGGTTCACAAGATCCCTAAGTGTCAGGGGTCAAGACTCTCTGTCTCCAGAGCCCCCATTCTTTCCATCATACCATCCCTCCCCTCTGCCCCCATTTTTCTTTCTTTCAAAGAAAGGAATTAATTTATTCCTCACAAAAGTATTTTTTTGTACACTTATTACATGCAGAGCTTTTTAGGTTACGAGGTCTTATGATGGACTCTAGAAGAGACCTGGAATAAATTCTCCCTATTACATGCTTCCAGCTGTGTGTGGGAGAGAGACACTGAGAGAGACAGAGACACAGAGGGAGAGAAACAGAGAAAGAAAGAGAAAGTGAGACAAAGAAGAAAAAAAAGCAGACAGAGAAAACCCTTCTGTGAGTCCCGGTGACTGGGCCTGTGTGCTCTATTTATTTATTTTTTCTGTTTCAAGCCCTTTAAAAGATCAATTGCAATTTAACATGTCTCCTGCTTGATTTTGACAAGGAGACCTATTGCTCTTATTGCTGCTGGGGTTTAAAATCTCTCCCCCTCAAGAGCATGTGCTCTCTCCCTGTGGGAGAATTTCCTTTTTTTCTCACACCGAGACGGTTAGAAGAATGTCATTTTTAGCCATTGGCCTTGTGACCACTTAAAAGAAGAAATAAACAGAGTGTGGAGAGAGAAACACTTAGAGACTGCTGTATGAGTCAGTGTCTCTGGGACTGGGGGGCCGACGGTGGCCTTTGGCCACTGGACGCCCCTGCCCCCACTTTGAGTCTGGAACTGGAGACCTGTTTGCCTCCGCGTATCCCTCTCTGTCTCAGAAACATCACAGTCCTTAGTATGTAGGTTCAGAGGTATGTTCTGCCCCCCAGACACACAGAATCGGGGAGTGCCGGTGCTCAGAGACCTCAGATATCATCTCCATTCCACCGATGCCTTTTGGAGGAGGAAACTGAGGAAAAGGGATGTGGTCAGTTGTCCGAGGGCCACAGCTTCCAAGTGGCGGAGCCCAAGCTCAAACATAATTCTTCTGACTCCATTTCCCTTTATCCGACTCTACAATTAGACTCAAAAAATTTGACAAGGGCTGATGGAGTGATTGGTGGTCCCTGCTACCCCCAAGCCACCCAGTGTGCACGGTGTCCTCCTGCAAGGCTGGACCCCCAGGGACCCTCAGTGTCCCTCCTGCTCCTGGCAGTGCCTTGGCTCATTCCTGGAATGCCCCACCATTGCTTTTGTATGAATTTATGTTTTTAATAATTATTTTGCCCGTGGGCATTGGTTCCCCAACTAGATTGTTATCTCTGAGGGTTGGAACAGTCTGACCTTTGTACTTTTTATGTCCTTTCTCCCTGTCTTACAGACTTTGTCCACTCCTGGTCATAAACATGTGGCATCTCTTGTGTTTAACCCACTTTTGTTTTCTCTCCCCTACCAGTCTTGCCAGACTCGTGCCGCCCATCACTGAACTCCTGCAGGTGGTCTCTTTGCCTTCTTTGATCCACGCTTCCCATGGCTGCCAGGTTAATTATACCAAAACCCTGCTTTGGTTATGTTATTCGCTTGTTTAAAAACCTTTCAAGGCTTCTCACTGCCCATCGACTAGAGTTCAGTCTATGTCTGTGTCCACAGAGGGAGGCTCTGGCTCGCCATCTTGGCTTTGTCTTGGATCGCCTGCCCTCACGTTTGGACGTTCCGGCCAACGAGACCAGGCTCGCGTTGCCTGCCCTTTGCCACCCGGCGCCTTTCGTCACACTTCCTGTATATCTGGAGGGGTCTTCTGCTCTGTCTCGAAGGCCCTCCTTTCTCAGGGTCTAGAATGAAGGTCTTTCCCCCTGCAGCATGAAGGGACCTCTCCCCTCTTGGAATCCCAGCTGGAAAGGACCTGGTCCAATTCCCCATGGGGCAATGGAGGCAGCAGAACCTCATCCTACCGCTCCTCTTCCTTAGCTCTCCCCCTCTCCCACTTGCTCCTTTCTGTAGGAACATTTCCCTGTCCTTCTCCATTTTTAAGGCTGCTTTCATGACTTCTCCCCAACAAGCTCTCTGAGGGCAGGGACCCTTGCTTTTTCTCTGGGTCGTCAGTGCTTAGCACAGTACTTAGCACACAGCCAGCACGAAGTCTGGCCATAGAGCCCGAGGTGGGCAGAGCACTTTGTGGATTGATTGGTTATGGTTTATTAAAGTTATCAGTTATCACTTATCCCCCAGGTGACTGGAAGCTCAAGGAGAGCTGGGACTGTGCTATATGCAAACTGTGCCTCTTTCCTAGCACCCACACAGAGGGCTGCACACAGTAGGCACCCAATAAACACCATCAAATTGAATGAAATCTTAAGGGCATTTTCGCCTTTAGGATGGCTCCAAATATTCCCCGTTTTCCAAACCCTCAGCCAGAGCGACAGGAATGCGCACCTGTCATAAGCACAATGCTGATACACAAAGCAGACCCGGAATGTGGATTCAGCATCCACTGGAGGACATCATTCTCCCCCCTCTCTGGCTCCCATCGGCCATATATGGGAATCTCCTATCCCAGCGGCACGCAATAAAAAATCCGCATTGGCTGGTCCCCTCCGAGACAGGGCTGTGTGCTTACATAATTTAAGGGAGGGCTCTTATTTATTACTCTGAAGTTCCAGGCATTTAAAAATACCCTGGAGGTGCAGTCCTGGCTGAACTTTGTTGATATGGATCTCCTGTCCAGATTAATCAACCACAGCCTTCCTTCCAAATGGGGTGCTCCTCCTGTTTGCATTGGCAGGATGTTTTCAAAGTGCGCGGCCTCCGGATTTTCTAACTCGGGTGGCTAAAATGCCATCTCCAGCCATAATCTCTTGGGGAAATCCATGACCACCCTAGAGTGTCTTCCTTTGTTTCCTAACATAAGGAAAAACAGCCACCTGGGGAAGTCCACTCTGATAGAATGTCCCCAGACCAAATTGGCTGCGAAAGATAAAGGATGTCTATGGTTGTGAGACTTTTTCTTTTTAAACAAATAGATCAGAAGGGGGTCATTCAGGTGAATAAGGTCCCTACAGAGTTGTCCGTTTGGGAGGCTGCAAGGTTAGACCAGAAGGGCTTCAGAGGTCTCAGTGTAGACCATGATACATGGCCATCGTGAGCTCATGGAGGTGTTCCGGTGTTCAGAAGGAAGGACTCGATAGTCCCACTGGCCAGACCACATCAAGAATAGCGTGCCCATCCCTGAGGACTGTGTTGTAGAGGGGCATCAGTGAGCCAGGACACGTCCAGATGAATGCAAGGAGGGTGGGAGCAGGGGTTACTGGTTCTTATCCAGAGAGACAAAACTTTGAGAATCTTGGGAAACTGGCAAATGACGTTAGTGTGCAATGGACTCTTTCCCCCCTTGTTTTAAACACCGGCTCTCCTGATCTCATCTTGGACTACTTACGGCTATGGAGGGCTGACCTGCTCCAATCTTTACCTGAGCTGACTTTCTCCTTCTGGTAAAGTAAACAAGAAAGGGAAAATGACAAATATTAGAGGGATCGCAGAAAGCAGCCACATTAATGTTGGTAGAGTTCAGAATACTAGAAAACAATTGGAACTATCCCCCCAAAGTTACTAAATTGTGGATATTTTTTGACCCAGCAATAAATACTACTACTATTAGGCCCAAAGAAAGAGGAAAAGGTCACATTGTGAAACAGTACTTATAGCCACATTCTGTGATTGCAAATTTTTGAAAACTGAGGGGTATATTCATCAATTGGGGAATGTTTGAACAAATTATGATATATGAATATAATATGAGAAAAAGGGTAACAGGAGGATTTGTATGAATTGATATAGAGTGAAGTGAGCAAGAAGCTGGAAGACGGCAATTTATGCAATGCAAATCATACTGTAAGAAATAACTTGGAAAGCTTTAAGAACCCTCATCAATTTATGACTAACTATGATTCCAGAACTAATGATTCAATAAGTTACTCAAATTTCCTAAAAAAAAGCTGACTTAGAAGGAGAATGAGACATACATATATACATATATATATATGTAAATATATTTTAAGATACAGAACTTGGTTTTTTTTGAACTATATTTGACTATTTGACTATTTTTCTATATTTTGCTAAAGAGTTTTTTCTTTTCAGTTGGAGGTCAGGAGAAAGAGAAAATTGGATTTTAGGAAAAAACCTAATTAAAAACCATTTTGGGAAGGAGTAGGAGCCATTCATCCCCCTTGGTGCTACCTATACACATGTAATCCCCATCACTCTTGGCGGTGAACATTAGTGTGAGCAGTACCTCTGTCATCACCAAAGATCATTTATTAAATACATTCTGTAACTCAGAAGCCACTTCTGCCTTCAGGGAAAGGGGATTCATCCAACGATCCGTGTGGCTAAGTCAGAAGGGGCTCCCCATCAGATTGGCCCCCAGGTGATGAGTTCTTGGTCCCTGTGGCTCTTGAAGATCCCTCATTAAAGTGCAGGTGGGTTCAGGACGGGCGTTCTGCAGCGATGGATGCATTGATGCTTAAGGTACTGAGATGGCATCTGAGTAGAGTTGGGTGGGGGAGGCGCAGCAATTTCTCTCTGGCATTAACCAGTGCTCAGAGTGCCTACCCAGAGGAAAGGGACTCTGCCAAATGAACACGGATAGACTGAATCAGCGCGTGTGGAGCACCTGCTAGTTAAGGGCAGAATGGTGCCGTGGTTTGGGACCTAACCTCAACAGATATACCCTACAGCAGGTAATTGTTCCTGAGCGAATCAGCCTCCCAGTGGCCTTTGAGAAATGTTGAAATAAAACTCTTTAGGTTAAAGGAAAAACCCTTTTAGGTAACCAGGTAGGGTCTTTCATATATAATTGGGACAATTGTGGCTCCTTCCCATTCAAAGAAAGAATCACCTCAAATAAACCTCTCTCCTAGAAGCATCCATCTACCTCACATGGCTTTTCCATCCAGATTGTGGACGTTCCCCGAGAGGTCGCTAGCAGGGGTAATGTGTTCAACATGCAGAGAATATGAATTTTCTGTTATTTAAACAGTAAAAGGGGTTGGGCTCCCAAGCATTAAATTTTTATGAGGTGTGCTGCTGACTTTTAAAAATTAAGCAAACTATCATACAAAAAGAGTAGACCACATACTTAAAATCACAACCTCTAAATAAGAAAAAAATTAAATAAACTCCCATGAAGCCACAGATGACCTTTCTTATGGATCCATTTGAGCCTATTTCATTCTTTTGAATGCTCTTAAAACCCAGGATGATAAGTTATTAATAGATAATGATTGCACAAGGAGAAAAATATTCAAATGTTTTCCTTATTTGTAGAGCACTACTTAACCAAAGACTCAAGTGGCCAAGCCAAATGATTTGAAACTCTTGTTTTTATTCCATACTTGAAACCTTGGAGTCAACTCTGAGTGCCCCTCCCCTGTATGTACTTCACAACTAAGCAGTCACCAAGGCTTGTCGAGTTCCTTTATATGGATCCTTACTTTTCCATCCTCATTGCCAATAGGCTCTCATCATGTCAAGACTAGACTAATGGTGTAGTCTTTTAATGACCCTCTCTGCCTCTAGTTTTTCTTCTCCTGCAGTCTATCCCACACACCTCATCCAAATTAATCTTCTCCAAACACTCTTTATGTCAGTTCACTTCTCCACTCAAAAACACTTAATATTCTACTGGATAAAATCCATCCTCTCCAACCTGGAATTCAAAGTCCTATAAAATCTGGCCAAAACATGCATTTCTAACTTTGTATTTAATTATCCTCCTTTAGAAAACCTGATGCTCTGAATGAGAATCATCTATTTTGTTGTCCTAGAAACATGGCCAGTATGTAGATTCCATATTCTTCAAAGGGGATACTCTTTGTTCTTTCTTTTCCTTTCTCTCTTTTTGGAAGTGAGATGGAAACTCAGGATTTTTGACTTTTACTTCAGCCTCTTTCCACCTTGCCATAATATTTATTGTTATTTATTTATCCATTCTGTTTTCTTTACCAGAATGTAAGTTTCTTGATGACATGGGCTATTTCTTTTGGCCTCTTGTGTTGCGGTGGTCTTTGGTCCAAAGCTTTGCATATATCTATCAATCAATCAAAAATCATTTATTGTATATGGAAGATATTCAATAAATAGCTGTTGATTGATTTTACCCATTTTTACAAAGATGGTTGGCAGTTACACTCTTGGTTTTACTCGTCTGTATTCTTTTCCATACTTACGTAGATCTTCAGTCTCAAGGCAGTTTTGCAGATGCCCATTCCATGATCAGTTAAGTGAGGGTAGTCCAAAACAGGTTTCCCATTTTTTTCTTTCTCTCAGTGATCCCTAGTTCAATGTTATGTAGCTTAAATCTAAACCTAGTAATTCTTTTTCTATAATAGTATTTTGTTTTTTTAATTACATATGAAGATAAATTTGAATATTAATTATTAAAAAAATTTCCCTCTCCAAATCTTTCCTTAAGAAGATAGGCAATTTGATATAGATTATATATGTGAAATAATGTAAAACAGAAGTCATATTGTAAAATAAAAAAGAAATTTTTTTTCTTTTTCAAAAGAAAAAAACAAAATAGCCTGTTTGATCTGCATTCAGACTCCATCACTCCTTTCTCTGAATGCAGATGGCATTTTCCACCATGAGTCCTTTGGGATTGTCTTAGATCATTGTGTTGTTATGAATAGCTAAGTCATTCATAGTTGATTGCTGTACACCATGTTCTCCTGGTTCTGCTTACTCCACTTTGCATCAGTTCATGTAAGTGTTCTCTGGTTTTTCCTGAAGTTCTCCTGCTCATCATTTTTTATAGTAGAATAATATTCCTTTACTTGTCCTCCAGTTGACTGGCTTGCCCTCAATTTCCCATCCCTTGTTATCACACTATAAATATTTTTGTACAGGGAGATTTTTCCTTCCCTTCCCACCCCTTTAAATCTCTTTGGGATGCAAACCTACTAGTGGTATTGTGGATCAAAGGATAGAGTCGGGAAGCGTGATTGTCCTTTGGGTGTGATTCCACATTGCTCTTCAAAATGGTCGGATCAGTTCATAACTCTACAACAGTGCTCCATTTTCCCCACATCCCTCTAACATTCATCATTTTCCTTTTCTGTCTCCTTAGCCAGTCTGAGAGGTATGAAGTGGTACCTCCGAGCTGTTTTAATCTGCATTTCTCTAATCAATATTGATTTAGAGCATTTTTTCATGATTATAGATAGTTTTGATTTCTTCATCTGAATTTCTCTGGGTCCAGTAGCTGTTCTAGCCAGCTGCCATTTGGAAGAACCAATTGGATGAAGAATATCAGTTGCTCGGCTTATGACACAGAGTTGGAGGCTACCTCATTGAATGAGTAGATCAGTTCCTATATCTTGGACAGACATTGAAGATGGACAATGAACTGGGGCCCAGAACAGGCAGAGGAAAGCAGGCTGGGTGGTATTTGAGAATATCTGAGGACTGAAAAGTACTTTCCAAGAATTGCAGAATCTCAGATTCAGAAGAAACCTCAGAGGCTCTATTGTCCACGTTGCACCTAAATAGAAATCTGACTACCCTACTTGAAGACTTAAATGAGAAGAAGCCCACTCCCCACCTCTTGTAGCAGTCCCTTTTTCTTCTAAACAGATCTTTTTGGTCGTCAGTTTGCCTAAATTTCTCTCTGAAACTTTCCCTCAGTGTTTCTAGTTTTTCCTTCTGGGGTCTTGTTTAATTTCAATACTAAAGAATCCCAGTTATTCCCTGCCACCATACTCCGTTTTCTAAAATACCAGTATTCTCTCCCAGGGATATTATATCGCTGTCCATGATAGAATTTCAGGATCTCAGAAAAATCAAAGATGTAAGTCACAGCAGGATAATGGAAATAGGCATGGTGAATGTGGACAGCTGCAAATTAACACAAAATAATGGGGGGAAAGGCATGCATGATTGGAAGAGGAAGTGGGTTGGTCATGTAGAGAAATTGAGGGCTAGCCTATGGTCAGCGTGAGGGTTATACTGGTATCCATGGAGTATTAAAAAACCAGAAGGTCTCTAGTGCATTGGATCGCATCTCTTTGGAAGGTTTATGGAAGGATATGAGCAATAATCCCAGAGAATGAGGAGGCATTAATGGGTTGTGATATGTACTGATGGAGAAGTTGCCCACACCAATGAGACCACATGCTTTTGGAACTATTGACGTATGTTATTTGGTTTTGTGGCTTAGCCCTCTCTTAGACTGTAAGTTCCATGTGGGTCAGGACAGTCTTATTTAAACCATATATTTATCAGTGATTTATTCCAGGCAGGTTCTTATTAAATCTTCATTAAAGTTGCATGGTGATGTATAACAAATGTCTTTCTCCTCATTCTAAACAAAAAGTGTTATCCTTGACTTCTGAGAGCAATATTATAATACTCAATTGTTCCGTCGTTTTTCATTCACGTCTGCCGCTCTGTGATTCCTTTTGGGGGTTTTCTTGGCAAAGGTACTGGAGTGGTTTGGCATTTCCTTCCCCAACTATTATGCTAGGATTTCAATGGTTGCTCATGTCTGCCCATGGGGCACTCCTGTTTGGGCAGTCTGATTTTATCCCCTGATCCCCTGGTGCCAGACACGCAGATATCTGATCAACTCTAGCCTTGCTACGGCTCAGAATTTCTGAGCTCCTGATCTGCCAACCTTCCCCTCCTCCGGGAGCGGGGCTTACAGGCGGGCACCACCACACACAGCTAGAATAGGGTTTTCTTCCTTACTACTTATTTTTGAAAGCTTTCTTGGACATTTTAATCGACTACTCCCTGTAACCACTGATACTTTGAAAGAAATCTTTTCTTTATACTGCCCCCCAATGAGTTGTATATCTTTAGCAGATAAGTTTCCTTTTTTTGGAAGGAAGCATTCCCTAATCTGGAAAAATGAGGAGATAGCATGAGGAAGCTCTCTTAGATTTCTCTCAGCATTCTCTGTATCCGTGATGATCCGAGTCCTCAACCAGGCCAATGCGCGGTCCGTTCTGACGACTATTACTGCTTCTCCTGAGTCCCTCCAGTTGGTTTTGAATCCAATTAGAATGATACAACTTTGCCAACTTCTGAAGCCACTTAGCTGGGAGCCCTGAGCTCATACTGACCACAAACCTTGGAGTGTTTATTTTCTTGCTTATTAGCTAGCGATTCTTTGTATTTCTGAGGCCAAAATATGAAAAGTCACCCTTGAAATGACTTGCTTGTCTTTAAATCCACTTCCATGATTTTTTTAAGGAAAAAGCATAGTGCATTTGAATATGGAACATATGGATTAAATTACCCTTGAAATGAATTTGGGTCTGAAACCCCAACACTAGACAAACACAGAATAGATTCATTCACCGATCTCCTTTTCTAGACTACGCTTAAAGCAATGAACCACTCTTGAGCCAAAATTGATTTACATACTTTAATAGCTGGGTAGGTGTTCTGTTGCTATTAGCCACCTGGGACTAAGCCATTCTCGGTGCTACAGAAAATATGGGTGTGAAACCAGTTGTTCAGATTCAAGATTGAGGATGTACCCCTTTAAAAATGAGTTTTCAGGAGGGCAAAACTCATACTTGGGATGTGCTGTGCTTGGAGTACCATCCGCTCCTTTCCTCATGACGTCTCCCCCATACTTCCAAGCCTACCTCAGAAGAAATGAGCCCTCTTTCCTTGGTTCTTTCACAGCGTTGGGCTGATCCCTCTCCTAGGCGCTTATTAGGACTTGTTTCATTTTATGTTATCTAGGCCCACTTCACTTCCCCTACTTAGACTAGGAAGAGATGTCTAGATAGCAGCTGTTCTGTCAAAGAAGTCGAATTATCTTTCGCAGACTTCAGGCTCCCCATGAACTAAGTGTTCTGTACATCGGAGTTCTTGGGTGACGTCAACAGAAACGTCAGGACTGGTGGCAGGGAGAGCTCCTCTGTCCTCTGCCCCCAGAGCAAAGCTGGCCTGCTGGGTATTCCGGGAATGACATTTTAGGATGAACATTGGCAAGCTGAAGAATACCCAGTGGCAGATGACCAGAAGGGGGAAGGGGCTCTAGACTGTGCCATATGAGAAGCAGTTAAAATGGGAGATTTTTACATAGAAGAAAGGAAGGATAAGCTTTTAATTGGGTGCCTATTTTGTGTTCTGTCTATCACAAGGAGGGGTGTGAGAGGGAAGTATTCAGGGAAGACCAGCATCTCTGGTGGGAGGGCTTGCTTTGGGACTTCTCACCCAACTTTTGGTGTCCACCTTTTACCCAACTTTCATCTGTGGCTACGAAAAGCCACACGTAACCCTCCTGTAAAACCATCAGGGTATGTTGAGGGCAACCCACAGGCTTCAGGTGAGTTGAGAGAAAGTCTTCCCTAAGCATGGCCAGACTTCCCTGGTAGAATGGGCGGAGTAGAATGATTTGTCCAAAGGCTGAAACAGATGCTCTAGAAGGCTTAGAGCTCGGTCAGAGCCGAAGATGCCCAAATCATTCACTTTATCATTCACTTTATCCTGACTTTTGTCTTGCCGCTGGACTCGATAATTCGGGAAGACAGAAGGAGCCTGAGGACTTTGTGTAATTGTTCCTCATTTAAATTTAGCTGACATACAAGCTATTATCCTGTGATATCATTGATCCTCTTTGAAAATGAGCCTTCAAGCAGAGGCTGGATGAGCACCATTAAGGACAATGCAGAGGGGATCCTTGTTTAACCCCCATTTGTGAAGTGGCCCACTAATCTCTTGCCCATGGATGCTAGTGCAAGATACCAAGTTCAACTATGTCTCATCCAGTGCACCTCCCATCAGTGTCCTTCCAAAAGTCTCAGAAGCAGGTCCATGCAACATGCTTCCTTATCGAAGGGTTCCCAATGAAACCCTGGGTCTAGTCTCTATTCCTTGTCATGGACCAGAATTATAGCTCTCAAGGGAATTTTATATGCTTTTAATATATTCCTGAGAAATACTTTGTTGGAGAAAAACCTTCAAGGCGGCATTTTGTTCTGCTGGGTCAATTTTTAAAAGTCAACAAGTATAATGAAATCTCATATTCTCCTCACTCGGGTATGTTGTCAAAATTGTTAAATTTTCATGTGGGCATATGCATGTTGGAAATTGGCCAATGCTACAAATCAGGGCTTGGTTTATTGTTTTAATTGATTAACTTCAACTTGAAAAAGTGATGGAGAAAGTACTAATAGGGCAATTAAATTGAAAGATCCTCTGAAACAACTGAAAAACAACAACTTAGTGAAAACATACATCTGGTATAATTATGTTGGCATGATCTAAAAAAATTAAATAGTGAGAAAGAAGGATGTACTGGGAGAAGGGAGAGAAGTAAAATGGCAAAATTTTTCTAACAAAAAGAGGCATGAAAGCAATATGATGGAAGGGGAAATGAAGGTCATCCGATTGATTCAGTCATCTGATTGATTAAAATGGGAATATATACATATATATATATATATGTATATATATATATATATACATATATATATATATATATATATATATACACGGATACATACACATACTCAGTTGCCTATAGAAATTTATCTGATTTAATAGGAAAACAGGAGGGGAAAATAATAAGAGCTATGGGGGGTTGATAAAAAGAAGGCAGTGGTTAATGGCTTTTGAGGAAAAACTGGATAAAAATAAAAAGAGAAGGATAAATAAAAGAATAAGATAAAGAGAAATACATAGTAATCATAACTGTGAATGGGAATAGCATGAGCTCATCCATAAAATGGAAACAAATAGCACAATGGATTAGACATCAGAATATATGTTTACAAGAGACACATTTGAAATAGAAAGACACGTACAATGTTAATATAAGAGGCTAGAGCAGAATCTATTATTCGTTAGCTGAAGTAAAAAAAAAAACAAACCAGGAGTAGTGATCATGTTTTCAGATAAAGCAAAAATAAAAATGGACCCAATTAAAAGAAATAATCAGGAAAATGATATTTTGCTAAAAGATACTATAGGCCCTGAAGTAATATCAAAAAATATCTGCAAATTTGTCTAGTAGAGGCCTTATTTCTCAAATATTTAGAGATCTGAGTCAAATTTATAAAAATAAGAATCATTCCCCAATTGATAAGTGATCAAAGTAATTAGTTTTCAGAAGAAGAAATCAAAGCTATCAAAGATCAAAATCATATAAAATACTCTAAATAAATATTGATTAGAAAAATGAAAATTAAAACAACTCTAGGGTACTGCCTCATACTTATCAGAAATGAGAAATGCTAAAGAAGTTGAAGGAAAATAGGTACACTAATAAACTGTTGGAGTTAGTTATTAGTCCATTTATTCAGGAAATGATTTGGAGGTATGCTAAAAAGGCTATAAAACTGTGTACATTCTTTGACTTAGTAAGATCATTACTAGATTTTGCCCCCAAAGAGATCAAAAAGAAAAAGGATCTATATGTGTCAAAATATTTATAGCAGATCTTTTGTTGCAATAACAAGAATTGGAAATTGTGGGGGTATTCATAAATTGGGCAATGGCTAAATTTAAACATTTTTTTTATTCAGTAGTATTTTATTTTTCCAATGACATGTAAAAAGTTTTCAATGTTCACTTTTGTAACTTTGAGTTCCAATTTTTTTCTCTCTCTTTCTCTTATTTCTTCCCTCCCCAAGACATGAAGCAATAGTAGCATACTGTCATGATAGAATACTATTGTACTATATTGTGTAAAAAATGAAAAAGGAGATGGTTTCGGAAAAAAAATGAAGCAGGAGAACACCTAATGATCTGATGCAAAGTGAAGTGAGAAGAACTAGTAAATCATTGTGAACAACAATAGCAATTGTAAGGATGATCAAATCTGAAAGACCTGGCTACTCTGATCCAAGACATTTTCAAAGGACTCATGATGGAAAAAATGCTATCTGCCTTCAGAGAGAGAACTGATGAATTCTGAGTACAGAAGTATAACTTTCTCCTTTTCTTTAGTCTTTTTGTTGCTTTTTTTCCTCCAATATGACTAATGTAGAAATATGTTTTGCATGATTTTACAAAAATAATTTATGTCATTTTGTTTGTTTACTTAGGGGATAGGGGATAAGTGGGAGAGAGGAAGAGAATGAATTTGGAATTCAAAATTTAAAAAGATAAAAATGATAATAAATAAATAAATAATGTTGGTTTTTTTTTTTAAATTAAAAATTGAGTCATGAGTCCCTTTTTTGGAAGCAGGGAACACAACTGGTTGTTAAATATGTACTAACAAACCCCTTCATATCTACTCCTTTCAGTCAAGTGGGAGATTTTGAAGATAGAAAATCACTCATGAATACTTGCCTCTTTTTATCAAAGATACCCTGACCCCATGTTTGGAGCCTGACTAGCACAATAAGGTCAGGGCTTTACTCCAGGTATTTAAAATTGCCTCAGACGGGTGTGTGTGTGTGTGTGTGTGTGTGTGTGTGTGTGTGTGTGTGTGTGTGTGTACTTCCATGAAGTAAGTATTGGCTGACGGACCTCTGTAATAAATGTTGGAACATGCAGGAAGTTGCAGTTATCTTCCTGGTAGTTTTTTTGCTCGTGTTCTTTTGTGAGCCTTGAAGGTAAGGGAGTCAAGGGCCTCATGAAACCTGTTTCACGTTTCTTTTTTGCATGTGAGGATATACTTTTGCCAACTTCTTTATTGACCTCTCCAAGGGAAATGTATGAGACAAGTTTCCATTTAGGGGTATCTTCCTAATGTTTGTAAGGAGAATGTACATAGGAATATGGTACAGGTATTATATCAGATAAAGGTGGCACATTTAGTCCTGACAATTAGAAAAATGAGGTGAATTTCAGAATACTCCACCCCCTTTTTGCTATTTTGCCTTTTTCAGAATAGACAAAGGAAAGGATTTTGAAGGGTAGAGATGAGAAATGAAGTTTTTCAAGCATGGAGGATGATGTGCAAATGCATGGGGATGGAAAAAAGTCAGAGACCAACTGGGAATTCCTTGTGACAGGAGCTTAGAACATGTGAAGAGGAGTAACATGAAATCAATTTGGAAAAGTAGTTTGGAATCGCATTGTGGAGGATCTTGAAGGTCAGGCTGAGATGATGGGGAGCCACCGAGGGTTTTTGAGTAGGAGAGTGATGTAGCTACTACTCTTTCTTAAGATGCTTGGGCATCTGTACGTGGATTTGAGAAGGAAAATTTAGAGGAAAAGAGACAGAGTAAGTGCTTTATAAGAAACAAGAAGAAGGGAGGGTCTGAATCAGGGGAGAAAGATGTGGGAGAGATCATGGAGTTATAATAAACAAGACTTGACAATTGGCTTCAAAGTCGAACAGAACGCCAGAGCTGGGAACCTTGGGACTGGGAGGATGGCGAGGCCCTCACTAGCAAAAAGGGATATTTGGAAGAGGGCAAAAGCATAAAAGATGTTTAGTAAGTGCTTTGCACATTTTAAGCTTATTTATAAATGTTATTACTACTTCAAAATGCACTAAAACTTTAGGGACATTCTGTATTTGTTGAATAAATACTTTTTGTTGTATTTGCCGTTTCACCTATTGGTGGCTTGAATTCTTTGCCTCACGTCTCACAAGAAGGAAATGTTCCTCTGTGTCCTCGATGAAAGCCTTGCTTGCCAGCAATCCCCAGTCACGGGCTCTGAGTTGAGGATAGATGCTGTAACCCAAAGAAAACCTCAGCGTTCACGGAGTAACAGGGATCACCGAGGCAGTGGCCATGGGGACCAAGATGGCCTGTTGGGAGGGGATACGGGAGGCAGGGAAGGTCTGCAGTGGTCACAGAGGAGGGAAGCCCTCTGGAGGTGTGGTTGTCTTTTTGAGAAGGCCCTGAGAAAATAAGATTGCTTCTCTCGTCTGTGAGTCCCGGACTCATCCGGCCGAGGTGCATCCGGGAGCAGAATCTCCTCCTCCTGGGTTGGGTCTCCGGGGCCGTGTTCTCCTGGGAGCACCTTGAGAAGCCACTTTCTTTAATGAGGGTTCTTTATGCTTGGGCCGGGTGGCAAGCATCCATTTTTGTCATGGACCACCGTGGCAGTCTGATAAAGCCTATAGACCCATTCTCAGAAGAATGTTGAATTTAATAACAATAAAATCAAATATGAAATATTATAAAAGAAATTATATTGATATATAGTGAAGTAATATAATATATAAAAATGTATATATCTATGTACATATATATAGTTACAAAAGAAAGCAATTGTGTTGAAAATTTTATGCATATATAAATGCATTTCATTATTATGTCTTTTGTAATCATAGATGTATTCATGCATACATCTATGTGTTATAAAATGCTATGGACACATGTCATGGACCCCAGACTAAGACCCCTGGCCTCTGTTGGGCAAATCATCCTTCTGTTCGGAGTCTGTGAGTCAGAACAAAAAGAGCCCGATGGGTCGTGGTCTTGGCTCAGAGCACTGTCAGCCGTGCAGTCGTGGATGCATTGGAGCTCTGCGTCGGGATGTGTGAGGAAGAGAAGTCCACGACCACTTTCCCAGCTTGGGTTTGTGAAAACTCCAAGGAATCTGGTGCGCAGAGATGGGTTTTCCTGTGCTCTCCACTCGTACACATGCTGGAGGCCAACTGATCCACGTTCCTCCAGATAGAAACAGGCTCCTCCAGACTTGCTTTCCTTTGCCATCCTCTGCAGCAAGAAAAGGACCAAAGCAATACTCTGACGCCAGCTCCATGAGCTCAGAGCGGCTTAGATTTTTGGACCCCCCCATATTTACATCCTTTCTCCTTGGACCCCCATGTTTACATCCTTCCTCCTTGGACCCCCATATTAAAATCTTTTCTCCTTGGACCCCCATATTTACATTCTTCCTCCTTGGACCCCCATATTAACATCCTTTCTCCTTGGACCCCCATATTTACATTCTTCCTCCTTGGACCCCCATATTAACATCCTTTCTCCTTGGACCCCCATATTTACATTCTTCCTCCTTGGACCCCCATATTAACATCCTTTCTCCTTGGACCCCCATATTTACATTCTTCCTCCTTGGACCCCCATGTTTACATCCTTTCTCCTTGGACCCCCATGTTTACATTCTTCCTTCTTGGACCCCCATATTTACATTCTTCCTCCTTGGACCCCCATATTAACATCCTTTCTCCTTGGACCCCCATATTTACATTCTTCCTCCTTGGACCCCCATATTTATATCCTTTCTCCTTGGACCCCCCATATTTACATTCTTCCTCCTTGGACCCCCATATTAACATCCTTTCTCCTTGGACCCGCATGTTTACATTCTTCCTTCTTGGACCCCCATATTTACATCCTTTCTCCTTGGACCCCCCATATTTACATTCTTCCTCCTTGGACCCCCATATTTACATTCTTCCTCCTTGGACCCCCATGTTTACATCCTTTCTCCTTGGAACCCCATGTTTACATCCTTCCTCCTTGGACCCCCATATTTACATTCTTCCTCCTTGGTCCCCCATATTTATCTCCTTCCTCCTTGCTCCTGGTTTGAGTCTATTAGACCTCTTGCCCCATCCCGAGATCTCAGTGGTGTCTCATTAAATATCCCAGCAGCCTGCCTTCTGTTTGATCTGCTTCGTGGTCCAGCCTTCTGCAGGATTTATCAGAATTTTCTTCCAAAACGAGGCTGCCTTTTGTTGGATGATGGTTTTAATGGGAGAGACGCGAGGCGGTACAAGGCAAAGCCTGTCCAGTGAGTTTGGCCCAAGTAGCATTTCCCCAGTTTTGTTGGCAGTCCCTCAGTCGGTTCCTCTGTTCCACGGGCCGGAAGCTCGGCTAAGAAGCGGGCCGTGGGGACAGATTTAAAGAGATAACTCTCATAGGAACAGTTCCCCTCTAAGGGCAGTTAATGGAACCAGCATGAATTTCAAAATATCATTCACACTTATGACTTGCTAAACACTCTTGAGTGAGCCAAATATGGAGCCGGAGGAGGATTGGAAGGGGAGTTTTGGGGAAACGAAGGGTAATTCATCAGTGCAAACCACACTTGCAGGTGTGAGGTTCTGAAAAGGAGTCCAGCCAACCAGGATGAGGCTTCTTTCCCATTCAAAGCCCACCACAGTCTGGCATTGCCCACTTTGTAGGAGCATCTCCCCTTAGCCCCTTCCACAACCATCTGCCCTCTTGGCTATCCACCTCCCTGGCAACTAAGTTCTTTTGCTCCCACTTCCCTTGTCTTGCAGTGTCTTTTCTCCTTGCCTGCTGAGTTTCTGCCCAAGCTCCCTGGGATGGCTGCCCCACCTCCTTGGCCATAATGAGCTTCCAGACTGTGCTCACATTGAATTTTCTTTCGTCTCGGATGCTCTCAGTGCGGCAGCTCTGGTGCATGGAGTCAGGAAGACTCACCTTCCCGAGTTCAAACCTGGACTCAGACTCTTCCTAGCTGGGTAACTGTGGGTAACCTGCCTCTGTCAACCAGATTCCTCAGCACTGGACAGCCAGGTGTTTTTGCAATCCTAGGCTGGAAAGCTAGGTAACCTTTCTGCCTCAGTTTTCTCATCTGTAAAGTGAGCTGGAGAAGGAAATGGCAAACCACTCCAGTATCTTTGCTGAGAAGAAACCAGGTGTGGTCATGAAGGATTGAACTTGACTGAGAAACGCCTGAACTGACTTTGTGATTAAGCTATTTTGAGTAAATGGCTTTTAAATAAATGCTTTATGGGGTATAAGATAGTGAGTAACATGGGTGTATTCTTCTATATATGGACTCTGATGATGAGCCACAAATGAAAAATGTTTTAAACAACATTATCAGTCATTTAAAAATACCAACCAAATTATATAATAATCAGGGATATCTGTAACTAAAAGTATAAAAAACCCAATTTAGAGCCCAGCCAATGACCTGCTCCTAAATCACAGCCAGGATGACTGGGGCTGGCTCTCATATTCTCCGGCCTGGAAACTCAAGCAAATCCATGCTGGTTCTATGAGAGTCACAGTTTTCAGTTGGTCAAGATGAGGAATAATAAGGCTAGCTTGAAAGCACAATATGGCGGCTTGTTTTTGTATTTGCATGCTTAGATTAATTCAGTTTGATCATATACATTGAGAAATATAAGTCGAATTGCACTGGTTTATCTATACAAGTGCATGTTACTTTATAATAAAATAATAAAATAAGTACTCTACAAAGAATTTCTTTTATTTTTTTTTTCTTCTCTGGCTCATTTTATTTTTATTTCCTTTTATACAGATTCTATTATTTTTCCAAATACATGTAAAGATGATCCCCAACATTTCTTTTTGAAGCTCAGAGACTCACACAGCTAATAAGGAGCAAAGGTGAGCTTTGAACTTAGATCTCATTCTGTCTCTAGGCCAGACTCCACTTCTGCATCACCCAATTTCCAAAGTACTTTCACGTACGTTGGAATATCCCAACAAACCTGAGAGGTAGGTAGAGTGGGTAATGTAATTCCCATTTTACAGATGAGGAAACAGTTGATTGAGAGGTAGCCTCGTTACCATGTAGAAAAATCAAAGTTATAGCTGAAGTTTTCTGACCAAAACTTCAGTACCATTTTTGTTTTTAAAGTATAACCGACTAAAGAAAGTTTGAGTATCGATGTCCTCGGGCTGTTACCGGAGTTGTCTTCGTTCATTTATTCATCAAACACTTATGCCAGTAGCCGGGGATCCAAAAATACAAAGGAGGCTCTGTTCTACAAGGAGTTTACAATGTCTTGGGAGAGAGAGAAGGGGAAAGTTTGCAAACGAGAAGGGGAGATTGTGCAAAGGAGACAACCAGGTGAGATGTGAGGAGATTTTTAAGAAGCGGGAGCTCACCTTCTCCCGGGAATGGCGGAAGGGAAGGGGATTTATACAAATGCCTGAGATGACTTCATATGCAAGCCAGTTTGGATAGGGACACAATTCTCTTTTGAGCAGTCTGTTTAATGAACTTTTTAAGAGGAAGAGAGTTGTTTGTATTTTTGTTAAAAATATTTACTTCATCACCACAGAAATGTTTAACCACAACCCATTAATAAAACCCTTTTTGTATTAAAACGTTTTATGGGAAGGTTGCTTTTCCAGTTTTAGGATTTGGGAGGAGGGGATGCGGTCCCAATAGGCCCGCTATTGTATCAGGATTTTGTTCCCTCTCTCTGTGGCTCCTTCATAAAAAAAGCTGGACTAGATAATCAAGCACATTTCAGTCATGCCTTGAGGTTTATAGATATGTTCTCCGAGGTCACTTCCCGCTCTCAACTGATTCGATTTTCTGATTCGGGCTTTTGGCGTAAACACTGCTTTACTCTTACCTACTTGTTTTTCACTCTAACCTTTGCTCTGAGGACTCTCTAATATTGGGATTTTTGCTTTAGATTTATAGCCAAGATATTTTAAACTTTCGGAGGATTTAGGTCCCCTTTGGCAGCCTGTGGACCCTTTTTCAGAATAATGTTTTAAAATAATAGAAAATGTTAAATTTCATTTAGAGTTGAATGAAAGTCTGTCTGTTTCTCTCTCTATCACTGTCTCTGTTGGTCTATATCTCTGTCTCTATCTCTTTGTCTCTATTTCTTTCTGTCTCTGTCTCTCTCTCTCTCTGTCTCTATTAGTCTGCCTGAGGTCTTTCTATCTCTGTCTCTCTGTTTCTGTCGGTCTATATCTCTGTCTCTCTCTGTCTCTGTCTGTCAGTCTATCTCTCTGTCTCTGTCTCTCTCTCTGTCTCTATCAGTCTGCCTGTTGGTCTTTCTATCTCTATCTCTCTGTTTCTATTGGTCTATATCTCTGTCTCTGTCTCTCTCTCTTTCTGTCTCTCTGTCTCTGTCTCTCTCTCTGTCTCTCTCAGTCTGCCTGTCGGTCTTTCTATCTCTGTCTCTCTGTTTCTATTGGTCTATATCTCTGTCTCTGTCTCTCTCTCTTTCTGTCTCTCTGTCTCTGTCTCTCTCTCTGTCTCTCTCAGTCTGCCTGTCGGTCTTTCTATCTCTGTCTCTCTGTTTCTATTGGTCTATATCTCTCTCTCTGTCTCTCTCTCTTTCTGTCTCTCTGTCTCTGTCTCTCTCTCTGTCTCTCTCAGTCTGCCTGTCGGTCTTTCTATCTCTGTCTCTCTGTTTCTATTGGTCTATATCTCTGTCTCTGTCTCTCTCAGTCTGCCTGTCGGTCTTTCTATCTCTATCTCTCTGTTTCTGTCGGTCTATATCTCTGTCTCTGTCTCTCTCTCTCTTTCTGTCTCTCTGTCTCTGTCTCTCTCTCTCTGTCTGTCTCAGTCTGCCTGTCGGTCTTTCTATCTCTGTCTCTCTGTTTCTGTCGGTCTATATCTCTGTCTCTCTCTGTCTCTGTCTGTCAGTCTATCTCTCTGTCTCTGTCTCTCTCTCTGTCTCTATCAGTCTGCCTGTTGGTCTTTCTATCTATATCTCTCTGTTTCTATTGGTCTATATCTCTGTCTCTGTCTCTCTCTCTTTCTGTCTCTCTGTCTCTGTCTCACTCTCTGTCTCTCTCAGTCTGCCTGTTGGTCTTTCTATCTCTATCTCTCTGTTTCTATTGGTCTATATCTCTGTCTCTGTCTGCAGTCTGTCTCTCTGTCTCTCTCAGTCTGCCTGTCGGTCTTTCTATCTCTATCTCTCTGTTTCTGTCGGTCTATATCTCTCTCTCTGTCTCTCTTTCTGTCTCTGTTAGTCTGTTTCTCTTTCTCTGTCCCTCTATCTCACACTCAGGTCCTGTGAACCAGAGACTCTTGCCATCCTTTCACATATTCGTGGGGCCATATTTCACAGAGCGCGTGATATCTGACTTTCATTGGCTCTTTAGTGGAGCAAGCGGAGGTGGCGGCCACGTGCTGCCCATGGCGGAGAAAGCAATGGGCATCTGCTGTTGCAGGATTTGGATTTAAAGGGCAAAGAAGAATCTGTCTAAAAAGGTTAATTGGCAGGTGGGCATTCTGGGGGCAGTGAAAGGATGGGGGAAACCCAGCCTAAGTTAGCAGCCTCTGACAAGAGTGGGCGACTGACTTCAGAACCGATCAGAACCTTTCTTCCTTTGAGTTAACTGAGTCCAGAATCACAAAGGTTTGCCAGGATGGCATATTTAATAAAATGATTCTCCTCCCCCTTCCTTCACACAGTCACGTGATGCCTCAAGTGCATTTAATGCACCGTTGTTCTCCTGGATTTGACAACACCCGCAGGCAGGAACCTTTCCCCTCCTCTAACTCTCCTTTGCCATCACAACATATTTAAGACCATGTTGTTGTTGCTGCTGCTGAGTTGTACCAGTCGTGTCCAACTCTTTGTGACCCCGTTTGGGGTTTTCTTGGCAGAGATATTGGAGAGATTCGTTGTTTCCTCTCCAGCTCATTTCACAGATGAGAAAGCCGAGGCAGACAGGGTGAAGTGCCTTGCCGAGGGACACCCATGGTAGGTGTCTGAGGCTGGATTTGAACTCAGGTCCCACTGACTCCAGACCCTGCACTCTCTGCTCTATGATGCCCTCTAGCTACCCGGATGAGCACTGTGAAACAAAACAAACCCATACTTGGCCACGCGTATGCCTGATATTTTTCAGGGTGTTTTCTCCCACTGATTGTTTCATCTGATCTCCCCAACAGCCCTGTACGAGAGGCAACAGTAAACCCATTTTGTGGGGGAGATAAAGCATTTCCTCTCTGACTCTGGGAAATGCAATGGCTCACAGGAGGCTGAAGAGATTGGCTCAGAATGAGCTCTAGCTAAGATCTGAGTTACTGATCACTGAATACCATTCTAGTGCTAGAAGGTGCTTCAGAGATTATCTAGAACAACCCATCTGTAAGTGAAAGGAAATCCTCTCTCCAGCCTCTCTGATGGGGGTCATCTTACCTTTCGCTGGTGGGGATCTCACGATTGCCAGTATAACTGATGTTACTTTGAGGTTTTCACCCACAGGAAGCATCTTCTTATATCAAGATCACCTGCTTTTCTACCGCTCAAATCGCTCCTAATTCTGACTTTTTGAGAAAGCAGAAGTCGAAAGTCACTTCTGTATGACAGCTCTTCACATATGTGAAAACAGCCCTCGTGGTTTCCTCTGAATCTTGTTTAGATTCACTCTTTCAGTGGTCCTGATTGCCATTGTTTCCACTCCTTTCACCATCATGATTGTCATACTCGGGATCCTCTCCAGTTTAGTAATGACTTTCCAAAATTGTGGTTCTTAAAACTGAGCAACCCCATAAACAGGGTCTGACTCTTCCATCTTGCTTCTGACACTAAGCAGCATTTGAGCCAAAAAGCAGTACGATTGGATCGAAAGGATTCTGGACTGAGATTACGAGGGCTTGGGTTCCAATTCTGAACCGGCCACTTTCTGCCCACGTGCCTTTAGGTGAGCCGCTTTTTACCTCTAAGTCTCATTTTCCTCAACTGGAAGAAGAAAAGATGGCAAGGTCTCTTCTACCTCTAGATCTATGATCCTGTGAATACGTAGGAAATACTTCCATGGAAGAAACTTGACCAGGAGTAGGAGGTTTTCAGGTGCAGAAAGCCTCATCCAGAAGCTTCCAAAGCCATTGGCTGGTGAGTTAGCTGGAAGAATCCGACGCCTCCTCATTCAACTCTGCCATCTGGGTGCTTTGCTCACATTCAAGGGCCGTCGCTCTCCCGACACTGTTTACCTTGCCAGAACCAGCAAGATGGCAGCTCCAGTACTAGGGTTCTGAGTTCCTTAAATCAGATGTCACTCAAATCCATGTGTATTTTTCCCCTTGAGCAATGGCAGCTACTTCATCATCATCATTCAGTGTTGTATAAGATCAGAGGAACATGAATACAAAAGACCTTTCAGCCTCTGAGAGTAGTGGAAGTTCTGGAGGGAATGATTCCAAATGAAAGTGTGGCTTCTCTCAGCGTGGTGGCTCAGAGAATCAACAATCTCCTTTCTCACACGTTCCCCTGTCACTCTGGGCAAGGGCTCCTCATCCATCAACTGGTCCATCCAGCAGTTCCTTCCCCAGGAACGCAAGTTAAGTATTTGTGCACCCAAGTCTGGGAGACAATTATAATGCTATCTCCAATTTGGAAGCATTTTTGAAGGCCAGAAAGAATTTCCCTTGTACCTCCTCCAAAGAGGGTTACACAGGGACTATTGTTTCTGTTTTATGGATGAGGAGAAGTGAGAACCAGGAAATTGCCTCATAACAGATACTATATTAGGGCTTGTAACTGAACCCCAAAATCTAACACTGCACAACATGCTAGGATTGCAAGGGGCCTCAGAAGCTGAGTCAGCTCATTTGAATCCCTCTTAAGACAATATCCCAAATGGCCATTCATTCCTGATTTGAAAACCTCTCATGAGGAGAGCCCAGTACCTTCTGAGGCATCCCATTGCACTTTGGGTGGCTATCATGATGGGTAGGGAGGTTTACACTACACTTAAATTTTCCTATTTCTTAATTTCCCTCCATTACTTCTGGAGATCAACCAAGAACAAGATTAGAGTGGTCAGTCAAGTCTTATCCTTCTTCTGATAGCCTTTGAAATATTTGACTATAGCTAATTTTCTTTTTTCCCCCCTAGGCTAAACATCTCCATTAAAACAGGTGACAAACATCCGAATCTTATGTAATGTGAGACCCTTCTCAATGTGCCCCCTTTTCTATCGCCATTGGGTTTTTTGCTGATTTTTCTTTGGTACAAGTCTGAGGTGGAAAAAAGTCATTGGAGTTTCTCATTGGATTTATGGGTCATTGCTTAGTTTGATGTAATTTTTAGGTTTTTGCTGGAATAGGTGTGTAGGAGCTGAGCTGCCTGGTTTTCTGTTCAGACAATCTGAACTCTCTGTCTTTCCTATAACCACCTTGACCTCAAACTGCTTTCAAAAATCCAGATAAAACTCTATCTATAATGCCCCTTGATTTTTCAGTCTGATAATCCTGTCTAAATAGAAAAGGAGGTCAGTCTGGTATGATCTATCTCCTCTCCCCATAACAGTATTTTATTTTTTTAGTTACATGTAAAGATAGTTTTCAACATTCATTTTTGCAAAATTTTGAAATTTTTCTCCCTTTCTTCCTTCTTCTCCTCATCCACAGCAGCAAACAATCTGATAGAGGTTATATATGTGCAGTCATTTAAAACATATTTTCATATTGTGAAAGAAAGAAAAAAACAACAACAAAAGGAAATAGTATGCTTTGATCCTCATTCAGTCTCCCTAGATCTTCCTCTGGTTGCATTTTTCCATCCCAAGTGTATTGGAATCGTCTTGGACCACCGTATTGCTGAAAAAAGCAAAGTCTACCACAGTGGATGTTCTAGTCTTGATAGAGCCATGTTGGATGCTTTTGGTTGTTCCTTCTTTTCCACATATTCATAAAATATCTCTTTAGAATTTTGCCAGTATTTGAAGTAAAACTCAGTTTATAGATTCTAATTCTCCACAAATTTGGGCAGTATTTCCTCTCTCACATCTTCTTTTTCAGGCGTTCAAACGTTTCTGACAAAATGTATAACAACCATGTTTTCTAGTGCTTTTGGTACTAGAGGATGTAGTTAATCTGGACCAGATAACTTGAATCCATAAGAACAGACAAAAAGGTTACTCTTCTTACTACGCTGATTTATTATCTTTGATGGTTCTATTTTTAAAATTTTCTACAGATGCACCTTTTCCCACTTCTTCAATTCAGAAGGAATATGGTTTCAAGGAGAGTGTTGTGAAAAGAGAACTAGGAATCAGAAGTCCAATATTCAGATCCTGACACCTTTTAAATCTTGGCTTACTGATCTTGAGCAAGTCACAGCTTTTCCAAATAAATCTGCTTTTCTATTTGTATAATATTGTGTAATTCTACGAGTTCTTTCTTTCTTTCTTTCTTTCTTTTTTTTTTTTTTTTTTTTTTTTTTTTTTTTTTAGGATTACTTGTCTTTTCATCAGTGGGGCTTAGCTTTTTTCCCATTGCCTGGAACATTTACTGATTAATAAGATGAATTGAAGTAGGTTATCTGTAAATTCTCTTCCAACTCTAAACCTTATGTTAGCTGCTTTAAGATTTTTAGAGAGCCACAATGGGAACTGTCCACAGCTGAAGCTTATGCAGTGTGCTATCAAATGCTTTATTTAGAAATCAAAGATATAGTGTCTGAAACTACCTACTGTGTAACCTTGGACAAGTCAATCAGGACCCTTCCTTCTTGTAGTCTTAGTTTCTGAATCTATTAAAGTGACTCAATGATTTCTCTAGGCACTTTTCAATGCTGACATCTCCTAGAGGTTCAAGATCAATTATATTTGCAGTCTAAAGCCATTGTTTTTGTCATTCCATCATACATTGCTTTATTCTCTGTGTATGTCAGCTCTCTATCCAGCTTATAAGCTCTGTGAGGGCAGGGGCTAGTTTTCACTTCAGTTGCATCTGTCTTTCTATAGCTCCTGGTATGTAGTTGAAACACAGTAATTACTGAAATAAAGTGTTGAATTGGTTTGAATTCCTCCTATTCATAAGGCTGCTTCACTTCTTCACACACATGTTCTTAATCACATATTTTACTTTGCAATGAATTTAGTATTTGGCCATAATGTTCCAATATTCAGGCAGAAAGCTGAAAATAGTTGTAAATATGGCTGGATAGACATTCTGGGAAGAAGTTGATGTAGAAATGAAGGCTTTGGAATAATTAGCATAAAGGTGATATTTGAAACCATTGACAAGATCACAAACAATGTATGCACATGTACACACATACTTATGTATATATATTATATGTGTGTATACACATATATTATATAAATATATTATATATATATATATATATATATAGAGAGAGAGAGAGAGAGAGACAAAGAGAGAGAGAGAGAAAGATATAGAGTGACAGAGAGACTGAGAGAGAGAGAGAGACAGAGACAGAGAGAGTGAGAGAGAGACAGAGAGAGAGACAGAGAGAGATAAAGAGAGAGAGAGACAGAGAGACAGAGACAGAGACAGAAACAGAGAGAGAGAGAGAGAGAGAGAGAGAGAGAGAGAGGAAGAGAGAGAGAGAAGAGAGAGAGAGAGAGAGGAAGAGAGAGAGAGAAGAGAGAGAGAGAGAGAGAGAGAGAGAGAGAGAGAGAGAGAGAGAGAGAGAGAGAAGAGAGAGGGAGAGAGAGTTAAATAGCTTACTAAAGATTGCAAAACTATGGTTCAGACCCATGCCCTATGATTTCTTTTATCTTTACATTATTATTTTTTTAAATTTTGAGTTTCAAATTCTTTCCATCCTTCTAACACCTCCTTCTATTGAGAAGGAAAGAAATATATGATACCCAATATACATACAAAATTGTGTAAAACATGTTTCTATGTCAGCCATGTTGCAAAAAAGGAGAAAGAAAATCAAAGTTAAAAAGGGTACGCTTTGATCTGCGCTCAGAGTTCATCAGTTATCTCTCTGGAGGTGGATAGCTTTTTTCAAAATGAGTCCTTTTGACTAAGTCTTTCACAGATGATCATCATTACAATATTGCTGTCACTATGTACAATGTTCTCCTGGTTTTGCTCACTTCACTTTGCATCAACTCATATAAACTTTCCTGGTCATCATTTCTTACCCCATGATAGTAGTCCATCACAATCATGTGCTACCACTTGTTCAGTCATTGCCCAATTAATGGGCATTTTCTTCAGTTTCCAATTCTTTGTTGCCACAAAAAGAGTTGCTATCAATATTTTTGTACAATTACTTTTTTGTTGTTGTTGAGGCCATAAGGAGAGACACTGATGGGAGAGGGCCTTTGTTGAATTTAAGTAGGCCTTAAGTGAGTCTTTGTGGCCCTGGGCCTTTGGTTGAATTCTTACAGTTTCTGTATATATAATCAGGAAGCCAAACTATTAGATGTCAGTCATTGAGGTTTTTTCTCTCCTATAAGAGGACTTATTTGTCCCCTAGTCCTTCACTAACTCCCTTTTGGAGATTAGCCTTTGCCTCTCCATTTGGAGTTGGTCTAAGCCTCCAAATTCTTTTGAGACATCACCAGTCCAGGTCCCCAATATTTTGGGGGTTCAGCCCTGCATCCCATCATCCAGTGGCCCACACAGGGAAAGTCCTGGCTTTCCTTCCCCCATTTCAAGGTTAGCTCCCTTTTTCTTTGTCATTTTCCTATAGCCAGGAGTCCCAAGCTGCTAGGAGGGTTTGTCGGATCATGTAAGAGCCTCACTGCTCAGCATATTTTCCCTGACTGGGGACACGTGGTCTTGGGAACGCTCTTACTTAAACCTCCCCGGGATGCTGAAAGAGGTGGATTACTGTAGGAATAGACTTGTGGTACAGTCCATTTCTATTACTATGAATTCTCTCCTAGGTTGCCTCTTGGAAAATTATGGGGTACAAGGGCTGGACCTCAACATATTGGGGACCTGGGTCAGTGTCACGGAGTATTTCAAAAGAATTTGTAGGCTCACACCATCTCCAAATCAGGAGGCCAAGATCTGAGTATTATGCCATTGACTAGTGGGTTAAGTTCCAAAAAGAGTTAGCAAAGAAGCGAGGAACGAGTAGATTTGTCATAGGAGAGAAATAACCTCCAGAATTGCTATCTATGGCTTGATCTCCTGATTGGATAAATCTGTGGGTAAATCAGCCAGGAACCATTATATCCCAGGCCTACTGAAGGACCAGATCGTCCCGTCAGTGCCCTTCCTGCTTGCCTCAGAGAGTAGCATGGCTTCCAATTTTTGTACAGTAACCATGGGAATTCATCCAGGGCCCACTGCCACAAAGGCCATTTAAATTCAACAGAGGCCCTCTCCTGAGGTCCACCTCGCTACCAAGGACCTGCTCTTTTGTTGTGTATTTGTTCATCCCGTCAATACACACCAACAAAATAAAGACCAAAAGATCTCATTATGTAAAAAAAGCGGAAGTAATCCTTAGGATCTCAGACAAATTTTAAGTTAAAAAAGATTTAATCAAAAGAGAAAAATAGGGGAATTGCACTCTATGGCACCTGTGTTAATCAATATTGTTTTAGATCATTTAACTAGATAATATGAGGTTAGAAAATGCCGTGATGTAAGAAATTAGATTTAGAAAAAACATGGAAAGACTTGGATTCCTGAAGGAAATGGTTATTTATTTTCAGGGAAATAGTGAACAAGTGGAAATAAGCATAGGATGGTCTTAGATATAAGTGTGTGAATGTATGTGTGCTTGTGATTATAGATATCTATGTATGCGAATATGTATGCACGTATGTACATAAATGTGTATATGTATATATGTAAAAATATATATACACTTAATACATATGACATTTTGGGGAAGGAAGGGGAAAGAATAAAATAAAAGTGCACAACAGAGAACAAAAGAAAACCTACAGGAAGCAAAGAAAAGATGGACGACTCAATACAAATGTGTAATGTTTACCATCTCGGCTTTCTTGAAATGGAGAGTTATTGCTTTATGTTTTGAGTCTTCTATTATGTTCTGTGCACACGACAATATTTTTTCCCCTTTTCTTACTTCGTATTTAAGTTTAAAATTAAAAAAAAAGATTTTGGATCCATTAAACCAGGGGTTCTCAAACTACGACCCACGGGCCAGATGCGGCCTCTGAGGACGTTTATGCGGCCCGAGGAGTTACAGCAAATGGGCTGAGGGTTGGAGACCGAGTGGGAGCTTTTGTTTTTACTCTAGTCCAGCTTCCCTCAGTCTGAGGGACAGTGAGCTGGCCCCTATTTAAAAAGTTTGAGGACCACTGCATTAAACTATTATATATGTAACCAATCAGCCATTGATTAGCTACAAACCATGTGCTAGGCCCCATGTTAAGGGATGGGGATAGGAAGGCAAAAATGAACTAGTCCCTTCTCTCAAGGGCCAATCTTACATATAATTCTAAGGCATTAGCTTTTTTTTTTTTTCTTTAGCACTTTGTTAGGCTGGGAACGTTTCTGGGATTGTTCACAAGTTCTGGAAATCTTACGTGCATGAGAAATTTTTGGCCCTGGCTCTGTTGCCACACAGGATAGGTGACAAGGTGATAAAAATCTTCAGCCATAACAATAACAAAATGGAAAACAATCCTGTTGAGCCGGGAGGACTGGGGAGCTATAGCTCCACTTATCCAGAGGGAGGACTGTTCCTCTGTCTGTTGTCACGTTGATGAGATTTCCAATAACCCCATACTAGGCAGTTTGGTGGGGAGAATCATCCCACGTAAGAACCATAGGGCCACAGCCAGAAGAGGCCCCCCCGCAGCTTCTCCTGGGCCTGCATTTCGATGGGGTCCGAAGGGCTTCGGAGGCACTTCGGACCCACTTTTTAGGGCCCACCCTCATTCCGCCTTCTTTAAGAGAGACAAGGAACGTAGTCCGGGTTCCCAGCCTGGCCTGGTACAAGGTGCCCTCTGTGCCCCGCTGGGGAGGCTGGGTAGCCCTCTCTGGGTAGAGAGGGGAGCTTGCAACCCTCTTGGCAGTGAACTCCTGAGGGCCGGCGATGGAACACTGGGAGGAATAAAAGCTGATCTGGCTCGCTTTGATGGTGATGGAGAAGGAGAGGAGCCTTTCCCCGGCCCCCACTTGGGCTTACGTGTTGCCAGCAGGTCAACCTAGTATTTTCCAGCCCCGATTTTTGCACCGGAGAGAAAGCCTCTCCCAATGGGAACTTTTCCAGACTCCAATAAAGGCGAGCCACGCTCGCCCCGACCTTGGCAAGCCTACACATGCGTCCCACAACTTCTACCACCTTATAAACACTAGGATGGACTGCAGAGAAAAAACTATAGAGGGTCTATTTAGAGGCTTAAGGTAGCAAGTAGGCAGAAAAACTTCAAAACCACCAATTTAATTTATTGACAGTCTTCATGGAGCACATAGGAAAGAATTCGGTCTTGCCCTGCAAACATTCCCCTCAGCAACTCCCACTCACAGCCCAGAGTACCCAGAAGGGGAGCAAGAGCCAAACCCAGCGGGGGACAAGCGGGAGCTCGAGGGCCTTGGCCCACCTGGGCAAGGGGCGACCTTCCCTTTGGCTCCGGCCGGGCTCGGGAGCTTCTCCCCGAGGGTATTGGTGCTCCCCGGCCCGGCTCAGCGAGGACATTCCCTTTGGCTCAGGGGACCAGTGCAATCCAAAGAGCATTTGTTAGGGCTCTCCGGGGAAGGGGCCCCAGTGGGCATGGCGGCCACGGCTGATTCTCCGACCCCGTTTGGGGTTTTCTCGGCAAAGGTATCCGCGTGGTTGGCCTTTTCCTTCTCCAGCTCATTTTACGGATGGGGAAACTGAGGCAGACAGGATGAAGTGATTTTTTTAGTGTCTCAGGCTGGATTTGAACTCGAGGAGATGAGATCCTGAATCCAGACCTGGTGCTCTGTGCTCTCTGACTCCCCCTAGTCGTCCTCCAGGGGTTTGCAGTCTATTGGAATAAAGAACAAATCCCTAGGCTTTTCTGATGGAGATGATTATACCTGCTCAGCCTCCCTTGAAGGGTTAGTGGGAGGAGGGAAGCACCTTTTGAAATGCTACCGTTCTCACTGAGGTCACCGGGCACCGTGGGCCTGGACCAGGCCCCCCAGAGATCTTCTCTTCTTAGTGGCTTTTAGTTAGAAGAGAGAGCCGAATTTGCCCTTTCTCTGATCTCCCGGAGCCCCGGCGCACTGCTCAGCATTTGGAGAATCTCTTGATTGGACGAGATTTTCTCTTGTGGAAACGAGGATTGTTTCTGCAAACTTCCGGAAGACGGGAAGGGATGTCACACATTTGTGTTAGAACCGGAACACAAAGCAGGTAAATAATATCCGAGCCTTGTGTGGGCTCCTCCGCCAGAATACATGGGAACCGTTCTCACGAGCAGTGGGGTGGATCTGGGGCTGCTTGGAGTTTGGGGGAGAGGGAGACGGAGCTTTCCTGGCGAGAACTGAAAAGCAAACTGAGGGGCTTTGACCTGCCCCCTTCTAATAGCCGCCCGCCACTTAAATGTTGGAAAAGAAAAGCGAGCCCCCGCTGGCGAGAGCCCCCGCTCTGGCCTTGTCCAAGTTTCCTGGACTAGACGTGGAAAGGCCGGAGTTAGGTCTGCTGGCGCTCCTGGCCAATTCAGAGCGTTGGGAAGGTCCCAGCGTCCAGGGTTGGGGAGGAAGCTGGGTCGGACTTGGGCAAACACGTCACAAAGAGCTCAGGTGGGGCGGGCCACTTGGGGCAATTGTAGATCTACTTTAATAGTGATCATCATTCTGCCTAAACTGGGGCTTACGTTCCCCTCCTTCCTCCTGCCCGGTCTGTTTCTGTCTCTCTCCACTCTGGATTTCTCCCTGTTCTGCAGCTGACGCTCATCCGGCTTATTGGTAACTCAAAGGGGGCTCTCCTCAGCAGGGGGGGCTCCTTTGTCTCAGGGCCTGCTCATGTCAAGCTCCGGCCTCTAGGCCAAGGCTTCTATGTGGGGTCCAGAAACTGGAGAGATCTCAAGAGTTCTATGAACCTGAATAGAGAAAGGGCATCTTTATTTGTCTCAGTATAACTGGTTTCGAGCCTCTCTGTTTTACTCCTTATTGCCCTTGATTTCACCAGACCCCCCAAAAGGGTCCATGATACAAAACTCATTTAAGATTTTGAGGCTCACTTTGGGCTTCAGTTCTCCACGAGGGAATTTCCACTGCTGCTTTTTCCTGTTTTTGGGGGGCGGGATTTGCCATTTGCAGCTCCCCAGTCAGTTCTAATTCCACTCACTCTACTGCCATCTCTGGATGAATCTGCTTCTGGCCTCAGTTTTCCCATCTCTGCAATGGGGGTTCTGCCAGTCGGGACCGTCCCCTATCTTCTCCTCTTCTGACGGAAGGTGCCGAGTTAGTCCGACCATTAAAGCAGGCTCCGCCATCTTTCCGGCAGCCGATGGCTTCCTCCCCGGACAGAATTCCCAGATGCTGCAGCCCGGCCGTCCCTCAAGGACAGAGAGCAAGCTGTAACAAGATCTTCTCGCTGGGTGCGAATTGGGCCGCAGCTTTGGGCCACACACCAGCTGTGACGCTAAGCAGGCTGTTTCTTTTCTCCTCTGCAACATTTGGTGGAACGTTTCAGGCTGGGTTGGGGGGCAGGGCAAGGGGGGATTATCGGAACCAGATGTTCCTGGGGCCATCTCTTGACACGGAGAGTAATTAGTCATAAGTGATTATCCATGTGACTAGTCCAGTAACATGTAGCTCTCCCGGGCTGGGGAAGCGGGGTGCTAGTCTCCCTCTTCTGGGATCCAAAGCTGGGCTGGAAGAAGGAACCCCGGGTTCTAGTCCCTCCTTGTTTCTGTGTGAGCTCGGAGAGGTCCTTTACCTGCCCTGTCAACGAAGGCAGTGAGACCGGACGGTCTCTGAGACTGTGGCCAGCCTTTAGGGCTGTGGTTGGAGCCATTTTCCTGCTAGCGAGAAAGAGCTGGATTTCAGAGCTGCTTCAGATCCACTCGAGCTGTCCTTCCTCTCCAGGGATTGCCACACTCTTACCCAGAATGCAATGCCAGGGGGTGGGCACCCGGCCCCGCTGTTCTCACCGAGCATCAGAGGCAGGGGATGTCCAGGCTCTTCCAGTCCACGATGAGCTTTCCTGCCAAACCTCCTGTGGGCTGCACAGCTGTACCTCCAACTCAGTTCTGCACAACGCCTTCCGCCTGCGGGCTTACTAGGTCTTCCCAACAGTCCCTGGGATAATGGAGGGCCAGGGGCTGAAGGGCCTGTCCAGGAGCATCTGACCAGTGAGAGAACCGGTTGGGAGCCGAGTTCAGCTTTTCCCGATTTGCTGTCTCACAGGGGCTCTCCTGCTGGACACTAAGTCGCGGGCTGCAGTCAGCCACTCTGTCTCATGGAGGGCTGCGTCTGGAGGCAGGAAGACCAGAAATCCCGCCTGATGGCTTTACTAGCATAGTGTCCTTCGGCCAGTCACTCAGTTTCCTAATCTGTAAAATGGGATGACAAGCCCTGCTTCCCAGGGCTATTATAGGGACCGGGTCTGTCAACCTCCAACAAAATGCATTGAAGACTTTTAACTGGTGGATCAAAGCTGCAGTTTTCACTGAGTCCTTAGCACAGGCCTCTGCCCACGGTCATGGATGTTGGAATGAACTGAATATGATCATGGATCTTTGAAAGGAACTGACTAAACTGACTGAAAAGTCCTCCAGCTGCTTCTTGGATCAGCTCCCCACCAGTAGAATAGGGGAGCTTTCATCCATCCTCGTCCCCACCACAGAACACAGTGAAGAGGATTATTTTAATCTGGATCCTCCGAGCCGCCCAATGGAGGCTCCTCCAGAGCCGGACATAGGGCCCTTTATTTGAAACTGTTTTCACGGTCCTGCCAGAAGGTCTCAGGCCCGCCCGGAGGTACAGCACATTCCCATTTTCTGTGTGCTCAGAGGAAGAACATGGGAAAGGAGCTCTCTTGCAGGCGGCGGCCGAGGAGGGCCCTTCTCATCTCGAGCTCTGCTCAGTGGACCTCTTTGTCCGCTGCTTGACCACCCAGCAAAGCCATCCATCGGCCGGTCTGCACCCCACAGTCCCATTAGCTCCGCTCCTCTCCCCCCTTTATGTAGCTGACTAAACGCCTCCCCATCATTATCCCTCTTTCTTTCTCACGTTCTCTTGGCCACAGGTCCATGCCGAAGTTTTTCCCCCTTGGAAGTAAAATGAGATAATTCTTTTTAGGATCAGACTGCTCAGATGGCAGGGCTTGGAAGACAGTGGATAAACACAGCAGGAAAACAGGCTCTGGAGGCAAAGGAACTGACTCACATAAGCCCCTCAGCCTTCCCGTGCCTCGGTTTCCTCATCTGTAAAGAGAAGGTCCAGCTCTAGGTCTACAATCCTCTCAGTCCTCACTCACCACTCAATGCTCAAGTGCGGCCGACCTATCTGGGGGTCGGAGGGCCACGTCCCTACTTGGCATCCATCTCGGCCTCTTTGCCTTTGGGACCTTCTCAAGGGATAGTAGAAGGATTCGTTGTCCAATAAGTAAACAGCAGGAACTCCCATTTCTTAATATCTAAGGACAAGTAAGGAAGAGTTTCTCAACATTTAGAATCAGATTAATATAATAGAAACACAATTGTTGAGTCGAAGCTTTGATTAGTCAGAAAGCAAAAGCACTTCCAATTCTCTCCAGGCCGCTCAGGCCCCCTAAGTGGTCAAATAGGAAGGCCACACTCTTCGGGAGACAGCGCAGCCTCCTGGACTTGCACTTAGTGGGACCCTTTTCTAATGGCTCGTTCTCTCAGGGAGAATTTAAGTGACCCCCAATTCAGGCTTCTGCTTGGGAGAGGTATAGGATGATCTCTAAAACTCGCCTGGACCTGACTCCCCAAGGAGGCCATTTTCTCTCAGGGTGTCAAGGTCCTGGCATAGAGAGTTTGTGAAATATCCCCACACCCGCCACCTTCTTATTTCAAGTAACGGCTCGCCCCCAGACCGTGAGAATGAACCAATCGATATAAAAGCGGTCAGACTTAGGTCAGTAGCAAAACAGGACAGATTGTGGTCGGGCTTTCTCAGCTACACTGAACAGAGGCAGGGGAAAGGGGAGGAGGAGGGAGAGTCTTCAGCACTGTGCTCCCAGCTGACCCATCATGGCGGAGGCCACTGGAATCCTTCCCCTCTGCTTGTGGGAGAAGATGCTCCTGCCCCTCAGTGGCGGCTGATTGTTTGCAGCTAGGGGAGCTGGTAGACAAGTCCAAGGACCAGAAATAGAGAAGTGCAGTTAACCAGAGTCATATAGTTAAGAAGGGTCAGAGGCAGGATTCGAACTCGTCTCCCTGGGTTCAAACACAGAATTTTATTTACTAACTTCTACTGTAAAATGAGGTTAGACTGGAGATGAACACTGAATTTGAGCTCAAAGAGCCCAGATTCAAGCCACAATTTAGCCATTTATTAGTTCTGCAACTAAGCAACTCACTGGCGTTCTCTGATATTGGACTCCCTGATGGGGAATCGAACAATCCTAATGGCCAAGATCACCAATGACTGCACCATAATTATTATCCTAAACATGCCAATTGTCCCAAGATCACTGGGAGATCAGAGGAGAGAACAAGGGCCCCACGTGGTCACACTGGCTAGACTGGGTCACTGGATCACAGAGAGAGGAAGCAGGGAATTTTGAGATCATCTGACCCATTCATTTGACCCAGGGGGAAGACCAGGTTCAAGAGGTTGTGATTTGCTTAAGGTCAGGAAGTAGGAGCCTTTGCTTGAACTGAAGTCTTCTGAAGGGGATTGTCACGCTCTTCCCAGGGCACCCACAGCTGCTTTCCAGAGCACGTGGCTCCATAAACCAAGCAGCGAGTGTAGCGGCAAGAACACTGCTTTTGGGCTGAGTTTGAATAGAGGCCGGCTGGCAAATATTTAACAACTGGCTCTCTGAAAAAAATGTGCACAGCATGAGGCTTTTAGATTAATTTGCATTTTTGACACTTTTTCCCAATCACTTTCTTAAGTCTAGAAAAAAAACAACAGAACAGTGAGTCAAGGCTATACACAGAAATTTATCTTTTAAAACAATTTGCTCCACTCTGAGCTGTCTCTACCACAGTCCTGCTTCAAAACCCGGCTATGCTACTTCTTTCCTTAGTGACTTGGACAACCGTGGGCAACATTTTCTTGTTATACTTGTTTCCTCATCTGTAAAGTCAGACCGCCAGGTGGGGGTGATCTCCAAGACTCCTTCTGGCTCTGGGTCTTATAAACGTGCTTTGGACAGATGGGGATGGAGAGGAAGTCCGCGGGTTGTTGGCCACTCACTTACCTGTCCTGTGAACAAGGGGAACAACGCCTGCACTCCCCACCTCCTACAGCTGATGTGAGGAAAGCTGTGCACACTTTGACGTTTAGAAATTGCTCTTATTATGCAGGGATCTTAACAAATACTCTTCAAATGTGAATTTTCTACTCCTTTCATTTTTGTGTTTCTCCTTAGTGGTTTTTTTTTAAAAAAATCTATAATTCTGAGAGATGGTAGGTGACCGCTGTTAAGTTCAGTACTTTTAAAGTGTGTGTGTGTGTGTGTGTGTGTGTGTGTGTGTGTGTGTGTCTGTGTGTCTGTGTGTCTGTGTGCGCGTGTGTGTGTTTGATCTGGCACACATAAGGCCATTTCCTCTCCGAAGGGTTAAGTCACTCAGAGCATTGACTTTTTGTTTGTTTGTGTTTGAGAAGCTGCCATAATACCATTCAGAGGGCCTCTATTTGAATCTTCCTTCTCCTCCTGTGGGTATCCTGCAGTTGTCCATTGCTACGTCCGCTGGAGGGATAACAACAGATTAATAAATAAAGAGCTGCCTTCTCTTTGGACTCTGTCATTCTCAAGGGTTTTTGTTCCTTGGGGAGATGGAAGAGGGACGGAAATGTCTTTTGATCCATGATGTTTGCCATGTGTCTGAAGACCCTACGAGTGACTTTGGTAACGTTCCTCTCTGATCTTGCCAACAGGCCTTCAGGTGTGCTTGTCCTGGCCTTATGATGCTTTTAAGCCTCAATCTCTGTGTGGCCTTGGATGAGTGAGTCCCCTTCTCCTCCTTGTAGATGATAAGCTTCAAAAATGGTTGGCTCACTCCCACTACTACTGAATTACTGTCCTGGTTTTTCCATATCCTCTCCAACAGGTCCCTTTCCCCTTATATCATTTTAGTCAGTCTGGAATGGCTGAAACAGTTGTAGTGTATGATTGTGATGTGCTACTGTTCTGTAAGGAACGATGAGCTCAACGGTTTTAGAAAAGCATGTAAAGACTTGTATGAAATGATGAAGAAGGAAATGAGCAGAACCAAGAGACATATATGCAGCAGCAGCAAAAACGTGGTTGAGAAACAACTTTGTGCTAATAAATTTTTTGACTATGAGGAATAACCTAATTACTCTAAAGGACATATCAAGAAAGACACTATCGGCATCCAAAGAAAGAAATGATAAGAAGTATGTATAGAACGATTAAATATATACACATAAATATATATATTTATATACATATACATGTATATAATGTGTGTATGCATATATGTGAGTGTGTATATATATAATATATATAAAATATACATATGTGTGTATATGTGTGTATATATACACACATACACACACCCCTATTTGTGTTGAATAAAAGCCAGATTTAAGGATGTTATGAGAGGAAGGGGGGGAGGAGAAAACATTTACTTGATAATTTTGTTCTATATTTGAAAGGAATCACACATTATGTATAGTAGCGTTGTCGTTTCATATGCAATCATTTTTATTGTATTATGTTATCTTATGGAAATCCTTATTTTATTCCATAAATTCCCAAAAAATTAAAGCAGTCTTCTAAGAGATCTGACTCTGTTTTGAAAGGAAGCAGCCTGTGAAAGCCAGGATCCTGTGGATGCTTTTGAAAAAGGCTTAAATCATGAAAGAATATACCAAAAATATCTAAAGGGCACAAATTGCTTCGGTTAAATCAATCTTTAGTACATCATTTAACTTCTCTGGGATGCGGTTTCCTTATTTCTCAAATGACAGAATTGGACTAGATAACTTTCTAAATTAATTCAATAAATATTTATTAAAGTTAAATGAACAGAAACCACAAAAGTTCAGGTCACAGGATTATTGTAGGCAGGGAAGAACCTCATAGAGCATCTAGCCAAATGCTTCTTATTTAAAAAAAATAATTTTATAATTATAACTTTTTTTTTTGACAGTACGTATGCATGGGTAATTTTTTACTACATTATCCCTTGCACTCCCTTCTGTTCCAAATTTGCTCCTCCTCCCCTCCACCCCCTCCCCTAGATGGCAGGGAGTCCCATACATGTTAAATGTGTTATAGTATATCCTAGATACAATCTATGTGTGCAGAACCGAATTTCTTGTTGCACAGGAAGAATTGGATTCAGAAGGTAAAAATAGCCAGGGAAGAAGACAAAAATGCAAACAGTTTACACTCATTTCCCAGCGTTCCTTCTCTGGGTGTAGCTGTTTGTGTCCATCATTGGTCAATTGGAACTGAATTGGATCTTCTCTATGTTGAAGATATCCACTTCCATCAGAATACATCCTCATACAGTATTGTTGTTGAAGTGTACAGTGATCTTCTGGTTCTGCTCATTTCACTCAGCATCAGTTGATGTAAGTCTCTCCAAGCCTCTCTGTATTCCTCCTGCTGGTCATTTCTTATAGAATAATAATATTCCATAACCTTCATATACCACAATTTACCCAACCATTCTCCAATTGATGGACATCCATTCATCTTCCAGCTTCTAGCCGCTATGAAAAGAGCTGCCACAAACATTTTGGCACATACAGGTCCCTTTCCCATCTTTAATATTTCATTGGGATATAAGCCCAATAGCAGCAATGCTGGGTCAAAGGGTATGCACAGTTTGATAACTTTTTGGACATAATTCCAGATTGCTCTCCAGAATGGCTGGATTCTTTCACAACTCCACCAGCAATGCATCAGTGTCCCAGTTTTCCCACACCCCCTCCAACATTGGTCATTACTTTTTCCTGTCATCTTAGCCAATCTGACGAACGCTTTTCATTTTGAAGCTGGGCTGACTGAGGTGAAATGGTTAAGTGAATTGTGCCAGGTCACTTGGGCAAATGTATAGCAGGAGCCAATGTATCTGTAGGAAAAGTGACTTGCCCATGATCACTTCAACTAAGTAGCAAAAATGTCCCTCCCTCCCAATATGAAACACATGCAAAAGTTCAATTGATCAGCTCTTAGTTTTGTCCAACCTAGTGATCTAACAAACCGATGTAACAATTGTAGGGGGCTTTATTTTTTCTAGTTAAAGGTTACACTAGATGGAAAAGCATTGGCTGAAGTCAGGACTTGTGTTCAAATCCACCTATGATGCTTACTACCCCTGGGATTCTTGGTTGCCTCACTTCTAAGTGGAGGGAGGTAGATAGAGAAGCTCCATCTTTGTGAGATAGCAATAGTGACTAATTGCTTTTTTTAGAGTAGGAACAGTACTCAGAATGGTGTCACTCTCTATTAAGCTTCCCATTTTGCTTGTAAGGCATTCTCCTCATTGGCTTTGTGTATTTTCTTTTGCACCACTCTCAGTTCTCTTCCCCATTTTCCCCCTCTCTCTCTTACTTGGTTTTTGAAATCCCCTTTGAGCTCCTCCTTGGCTTGAGACCAATTCTTATTTTTCTTGGAGGTTTTGATGTAAGAGCTTTGACTTTGTTACCTTCTTCTGAGTGTGTTTTGATCTTCCTTGTCACCATAGTAACTTTCTAGGGTCAGAATCTTTTTCTGTTGTCTGCTCATTCTCCCAGCCTATAACTATTAAAGTAGGACTCAATTTCCGGGGTGGAGGGTGCACTGTCCCAACCTGTTTTCAGAGATTTTTCTTGGGACTTGACCGCACTCTTTTCTGCCTGGGAACTGTGAGGAGGGTCCCCACTCCACGGGGGCTGTAAGATCTAGTATACTAAAGCAACAGAGTCCTTCCTCAGTGCTAGTAAAGATATATCTGGTAAATCGAGGCTCCAGAAGCTGTCAATGCCCCACTGCCCATGCTCACACCTGATTTGCTGGTTTTCTAAAGTCTTCTCACCCTACTAACACATTTTTTTTCTGGCCAACCTTCCAAGTCTTCCGCATCTCTGGGCTGAGAGGTCTAGAAGCTGCCAGGGCTGCAGCCGGTGGAGAGGCCGTTCTGGCTTTGCTGAAGTCCAGGCTGGGGAGGGGTCCGGGGCTGCACTGGTGCTGTCTGCACTGGGACTGCATATTGAGCTCCCTCCCTGGTGACAAAGACCTTTCCTGCTGGTCTTCAGCTGGAAAAATGTTTTACTCCATCTTTTTGTGTGTTCTGATGCTCTAAAATTTATTTAGAGTCCTTATTTAAAGGAATTTGGAGGGCTTTGGTAGAGAGAGCTTGGAGAATCCCTGCCTTTACTCCGCCATCTTGGTTCTGCCTCCCAATGAAAGTAAGAAAATTTGAAATAACAAAATTCCTTGCCAGGGAAAACTTAACATGAGACTAACTCCTAAGGCCATGACTAATTTGTGAACTCTTATACTTTGGCTAACTTGCCATTGTAATTTGGAGCTAGGTTTGGAGTAAGGAAGCCCTGAGTTCAAATTCAGCCTCAGACACATCCTACCTGTGGGATCCTGAGCAAGTCCCTTTACCTGCCTCAGTTTCCTTGATGGCACAATGGGATGATAATAATATCTACCTCCCAGAGTTGTTGTGAGGATCAAGTGAGATAATAATTGTCAAGTACTTACCTCTATGTCTGGTCACTTCAATATAGGCACTTACAAAGAATGCTACACCTAGAAGAAATCTCAGCTATCATCCCCTAGCTTTATAGATGTGCAAATGAAGAGCAGAAAGGCTACCAAGTGTTCCCAAAGCCAGCAACCAATTACTGGCAGAGTTAGAACGTGGACCCCAGATTTGATCATTGAACCAGGATGTCATTTCCACTATATCACAAACTTACTTTGAGAAGTACAATGCATTTTCATTTACATAAGTCCATCTTATAACTCCACAGAGCATATTATTATTCCCATTTTGCAGATGAGGAAATTGAGATTTTGAAAGGAAAAATGGTTTGCCCAAGTCTACACAGTTAATGATAGAGCCATGTCTTGAAATCAGTTCTTGAGTCCAGTTGAATTCCATTAAATCTGACAAATTTATTTCCTACCTAGGATGTAGAAAATGCTAAGACAAAAAGAATGATGAAAAATGAGCTCTTCCATACATCATAAGTATGAGAAATTATCTGTCTCAGATCACGTTTGCTTCCTTGTTCACATATTATAATTATATTTAATATAACAGCTTATCTTACAAGAGGTTAATTTTCTTTAGGAAGTTTTCCCCCACATTATCAAGAGTAATTTTTTTAACCCGTCCCATTTACAAACATCTTTAAAAGGTGCCTTATATATAAAAATAATAACTTCATTTCTATGTCTTTTAATGGTGTTATAGAGATGTGAAATCCTGGGAAGCAGCTAATTATGCTGATTATCCAGCATGATTACCCCTCCCTTGCCTAGGAGGGAACTGAGCCTCAGAGATCTGAATTATTGCTCAAGGTTACCAAGCAACTTAATGGCAAAATGGGATATAAACCCAGCTTCTCTACCCCCCCCCCCACTTTTTACACGGATTCTTGCTAATACAGAATTATCTCACTATTTAAATGTAAGCAAATTTGATGTCATAGGTATTAATATGACAGTTTTCCCCCTTCCAGTTGAAATAGATCATTGTGGAATACATCAGAGTCTGCCCTTTCCTACTGCCATGGTATCACTGGATAAGTTGCTTCCTTCATTTTGATCTCCTTATCCATCAAATGAAGGCATTTGTGGGAGAGATGATCTCCTAGCAGCTTTCCAACTCTAAATCGGATGGTTCTCTGCTCCTTTGAGTTGTTTCCAAAACTTTCCCCATCTAGCTAATCTTGCAGTTAAGAGTCCCTTCAAGTGAAAGCTGACAAGGGTTTAATGAGGTGTTTCTTATCCCACTTTCTCCCTTGTATTAAAAAAATGAAAATAAAAATAAAACAGGATGTTCCCCCCTTTTTCCTCCTTCATTCTATTGCCTAAGGACTATGAAAGTTCTGCCATTCCTTCCTCTGTTCTGGGGAAGCAAAGGAAAGGGGATCCCCTCAGATCAGAAATCCCAGTTGAAGGATCGCCATTTCTTTGTTTTCATAGATTAAGCTAAAAACATGAGTCGCTAGAAACTTAAGAACCCATTTCCTACTAAAGCAACAAAACCTTTGACATTTTTGCTTTCAGAAATCCTTAAATGTTGGTGTGCAAAATGACTACTACTGCTGCTGCTGCTGCTGCTACTACCACTACTACTATTACTTCTTCTTCTTTCTGTTTCTTTCTTCATCTTCTTTATCTTCATTGTCATCATCATCATCTTCTTTCTCCTTCTTCATCTTTCTCCTTCTCCTTTCTTTTCCTTCTTCTTTCTCCTTCTTCCTTTTTCCTCCTCCTTCTACTACAACAACTACCTTTGACACAGGTTAGGGCATTGTGGCAGAGGCATAGGAGAGCCTCACTGGGAGAGCTGGTGATGGCCACCACCCTTGCTACATCTGGTGGCCACCTTGAGAAACCTGTGTTTCCCCTTTCATGTTTCCCAAATGCCCAGCAGAGGCAAGTGACAATTTACAATGGGAAATCTAGACTGGCAGGGCGGGAAAATAAAGTTCTTTGGAAGGTTGTATCTCTAATAATTGGAAGAATTTTTAGTAGCTTCAACTTCTTGGAATTCCCTCACAAGAATTCAGGGAAGCCTTGAGGAGGTCAATACTTCCTTCCAGCTCCCCGCAGGTTAAAGATGGGGCTTATCCAAAGCCAAAATATGAAAGCAAGCCTCTTCCTAACTCTTGTCCAGAGGAAAAGCTGTGGCAGGTCTGACAGAGCCTCCCTGAGGGAAGCTATTGATAAGCCTTTCCCACGTTGATGTTAATATTTGTTAAGAACACTTATTATAATCTCCTGTATGTGGAAGGGCCCAAAAATATTTATTTCTCCTTTGCATGGTATTGCTTACCTTTTTTTAAAATTTATTATACTTTTTTTTTTTTTACCAGATATATGCAAGGGTAATTTTACAGCATTGACAATTGCCAAAACTTTTGTTCCAATTTTTCCCTCCTTTCCCCCACCCCCGGGGATGGCAGGTCGACCAATACATGTTAAATATATTAAAGTATAAATTAAATACAATATATGTATACATGTCCAAACAGTTGTTTTGCTGCACAAAAAGAATCGGACTTTGAAAGAGTGTACATTTAGCCTGTGAAGGAAATAAATGCAGGTGGACAAAAATAGAGGGATTAGGAATTTTATGTAGTGGTTCATAGTCGTCTCCCAGAGTTCTTTCTCCGGGTGTAGCTGGTTCAGTTCACTACTGCTCTATTGGAACTGATGTGGTTTATCTCATTGTTGAAGAGAGCCACATCCATCAGAATTGATCATTATATAGTATTGTTGCTGAAGTGTAGAATGATCTCCTGGTCCTGCTCATTTCACTCAGCATCAGTTCACATAAGTCTCTCCAGGCCTTTCTGAAATCCTCCTGCTCGTCATTTCTTACAGAACAATAATAATCCATAATATTCAAATACCACAATTTATTCAGCCATTCTTTAATTGATGGGCATCCACTCAGTTTCCAGTTTCTGGCCACCACAAAGAGGGCTGCCACAAACATACAGGTCCCTTTCCCTCTTTAATATCTCTTTGGAATATAAGCCCAGTAGTAGCACTGCTGGATCAAAGGGGATGCACAGTTTGATAACTCTTTGAGCATAGTCCCAGATTGCTCTCCAGAATGGTTGGATGTATTCACAGTTCCACCAACAATGTATTAGTGTCCCTGTTTTCCCACATCCCCTCCAACATTCTGCATTACCTTTCCCTGCCATTCTGCCAATCTGACAGGTGTGTAGTGGTATCTCAGAGTTGTCTTAATTTGCATTTCTCTGATTAATAATGACTTGCAGCATCTTTTCATATGGCTAGAAATAGTTTCAATTTCTTCGCCTGAGAATTGTTCATATCCTTTGATATGGCTTACCTTTTAATAGCCTATGAGAGTGTGAGGCAAAAAAACCTCTGCTTTTGTTTTGTAAACTCTATAGCAGGGCTCTTTTTTTTTTTCTTGAAGGGGGGGAAAGGAGAGAATCTTGACCTCTTTCATTTCAAATGAAGAAGAACCTGTGCTCTAATAGAAAATGGCTTCCATAATCCAGTCATGTGACTGATTTACCCTTCTTTTGTTTGGGTAGAAGCTCAACTGGGATGAAGTTCTTACATTTTTATTTTCATTAATTAAAAGATAACACAGTTTCTTTCTGTTGACATATTGGGGCTTTCAAATGGCTCTAGGATCAATGCTGATGAGTATAATACTCAGGTGCTAAACAACTCTAATTATCTCAGATGTTGGAATAAAGTAAAAATTATAGTTAAATCCTCTGTAAATGAATCACTGTGGTAGAGTGGAAGGAAAATGGATTTGGAATCAGGAAAATCTTTGTTCCAACCCAGCCTTTGATCCCTACTAGTTTTAAGAGCCTGGAAAAATTCACTTAACTGCTCTAAGACTCAGTTTTCTTGATTAGAAGATGGAGAACATGCCATCAGGAACTTCACATACCTTAAAACACTAATTTCTGTCAGTAGTGGGAAAAGCGTAGTATGGGAGAAAAAGACGAGTTCTAGGACTAGCCTTGTTGTTTGTTAGGTATGTGATTATGGTCAAGTCACTTACCCTATCTGTTTTCTCATTTTAAAACTACTTCAAAAGATTGTTAAGAGGACCATATGAGATACTGTAGGCCAAATGGGGCCGACATAAATGTCCAGTAGTTACATACGAATGCTTCCAAATTGGTAATGGCCAATAGGCACAGTCGTAACTTTCACTGGGGAAAGTGATTATTGTTAAAAATGTTAACCCTTGTATACTACTTTTTACCAGTTTCCTTGAAGACCTTTCCTTACCATTTAAAAACTGGTTACGCATTTGATCACTATTGGAGTAGATGTTAGGTACATTTTAATATGATACTTAGTGAAAAGATTGACTTGGTCTATATTTATTGATATTTTTCTCAAAGATTAAGTCACGGCTGAAGTTCACCGACTGCAAATGGTCAGTCATGATCATGGAGTCTAACGGTGTGATATATTTCCCCTAAATCTAATGCCTTATTTATTTAATGACTGTCCCTGTTAAAGGATGCTAACACATCAAGATTCTTCTTTGCCTTTGAAAAATCCAAAAGGAAGGAAATGCTAAATCATTGTCTTCTGCCATGATCAGATCAGGTTTGGAGTATTGTGTTTCATTCTGAATACTATGGCTGGAAAGACATCAACAAACTGGAGTGAGCTAGGGAGGGGCAAGCATGATGGGGAGGGCATTGGAAACCATGCTATCCAAGGATCCGTTGAAGAAATTAAAGAGCTTTTCCAGTATGAAAAGAATACTTATAGGCACATGATAGCTTATGAATGTCTTGGCTGGGGAACTTTGGAATATTCCATTTATTCACTATAGCATTTTGCAAGGAATTTATTTCTGTTTCTTGCTGATGTATTTTCATGGTAATATACAGAAAAACTAATGATTTTGTGGGTGTATTTAATATCCTGTTACTTGACTTAAGTCAATAATTGTTTGAATTCTTTTGGTTGAATCTTTAGAGTACTCTAAATATATAAACTCTATTAAAATATATAAAAAGCTGTACAAGTAATTTAAACTCTCTGTTTCAGTTTCATCCCATATAGAATGAGGGATTGGACTTGAAGGCCTCTTGGGTCTCTTCCAGTTCCAAATCTCTGCTTCAAAGATCCTATGAAAAAAAACCCAACAATTGATAGTTTTGTCAATAAAATTTTGTTTTCAGTTTTGCTAATTTCTTCAATTTTCTGAATTTCTATTTTTTATATTTAAATGAAAATTTCCCATTTATTGTTCTTCTAGTTTATTAATCACATATATTCTTTCTTACTTTTATTGATAATATTCAGACAAAGACATTTCCCCCTAAGAATGGTTTGGGATGCTGCATCTTGTGTTGAGTTTAAATTGCTTCATCTTCAACCGTGAGCAGATATATATGTATGTGTGCATGTGAAGATATAGCTTCTAATTTCCTTTATCTGGTTCAGATCCAAGTGAGGTTCCTAAAAATCCCATTTCTTTTTTCTCTTTCCTTTCTTTCACATACTCTTCTTCTAATGTTACACAAACCAGTATCTTCTTCCTTAGTTTTTCTCACCTATTCCTTAGCATATTTCTTTCCCCTTTTCTATTCTCTCTAAAAACCAAGAAAACAACAAACAATGTCTGTGTTTGTATGTTACTTAGCTTACTCGACCATTGAAGAGAGTGAGATTCTTTTTCTTCCCATTAGAATGCAAAGATTTCATCATCATTTTGATCAGAGAAGTTATAACCTAAGATCTTTGAATTTATTTTATTAAAATTTTGATTACTATTTCAATGTAATTGATTAATTTACAACCTTATGCATTTTTCTTACATTTAACAACATTATCCTGGGAAGAGTTCATAGCTCTATCAAACTGCCAAAGCGTTCACAGACACAAAAAAAGTTAAAAGCTGGTTTACACTCTCCTAGTTGCTTGTGTATGTTTATCTTTCTTTTTTGACTCCTGTTTTTATGTTTCAGAGTTTTGGCTCAGCTATGGTCTTTTATTAATAAGAGAGCATGAAAGTCCTATAATCTATTAAAGTTCCTTTTCTCCCTATAGTATTATATTTAGTTTTCCAGAGTAAATTCTTGTTAGTTGCAAGTCTAGCTCTTTTGCTTTTAGGAATGTTATATTCTCACATATTCCTACAGGAATCAGGATTTATAAATGCAAATAGTTAAGTAAATCCCACAGTATTAAAAAGTTGATGTCTGCTTAGGGCAGAGAAGAGGTGAATTCTGGTCTAGGAGAAGAGTTAAGGGTAAATTGAAGAGCCAGAATTTCTAGAGAATACTTACATCCAAGAGGTTGTCCCCTGTCTCCCACCTTGCTCTGAACTAAGATAATCATGGCTACTAAAGTGACTGAATCTGTGTCATCTTTAGAATAATCGGGACTAGTAAAACCATTTGGAGATATTTAGATTGTGAAATTAAATGTGAAATCAAAGGAATACGAATGGCTCATCCTATCTTCCTAAAATCTTCATTTTATTATGGAGGCTGCTGATTGGTCGAGGTTGGGTCTGCCATGTAACATCCTGACTCATCCTTATCCATTAGACAAGATCTTACAAATTCTAGCTTGAAAGTACCTTGGAAAAAGTCAGATTGTACATAAAAATAAATTTATTTTTTGTTTCTTCTTTCAGGTACTAGTTAGTACAGTGGGTTCAAATCTAGCCTTAGACATGTACTAGCTATGTGATCATGGGCAAGTCACTTAACTTCTATATGCCTCAGGTTATTCATCTGTAAATTGGGAATAATAACAGCAGCCACCTCCCAGGAATTGTTGTGGGGATCAAATGAGATATTTATAAAGTGCATTGAAAGCTTTAAAGCAGCCTGTAAGTGTTTTGTTGTTCAATTGCGTCCACACAGATTGCCAGATCTTTCTTATCCTCCACTGGCTCTGATGGTCTGTCCAGGCTCATATTTGTTAATTCCATGATGCTCTCTATCCATCTCATCTTCTGCTCTCCTCCTTTTTCTGCCTTCAGTCTTTCCCCAAATCAAGGTCTTTCCACCGAGTCCTTTCTTCTCATCAATGTGGCCTAAGTTTTTAAGCTTCAGCTTCAGTATTTGTCTAGTGAATAGTCTGAATTAATTTCCTTAAATATCGACTCATTTGATCTTTTTGTCTTCTCAGAGACTCTCCAAAGTTTTATCCAGCACAACAATTCAAATGTGTTGATGCTGTGTTCCTCGACTTTCCTGATAGTCCAGTTCTCACAGTTACACACGACTACTGGAAAAACCATAGCTTTGACCATATGGACCTTCACTGGCAAGGTGATGTCTCTGCTTTTTAGTCTGTCATCCAGATTTGCTGTAGCTTTTCTTCCAAGGAGCAAGCATTTTAAATTTCATGGCCACAGTTATCTGCCCCCAAGAATACAAAATCTGACGCTGCTTCCATTTCTTCTCCCTTTACTCACCAGAAAGGATGGGGCGGGTTGCCAAGATCTTAGCTTTTTTGATGTTAAGCTTTAAGCGAGCTTTTACACTCTCCTCTCTCAACCTCATGAAGCAGCTTCCTAATTCCTCCCTTTCTGCCATCAGAGCGGTATCATCTGCAAAGCTGAGCTTGTTGATATTCCTCCCAGCAACCTTAAGTTCACCTTTTAATTCATCCAGCCTGACATTTGGCATGATGTACTCACGTAAGTTAAATAAATAAGGTGACAACGCCCAGCCTTCCTTGTCAATCTTAATCAATCAGCTGTTCCAGATTTGGTTCCAACTGTTGCTTCCTCGGGAGATGAGTAAGACAATGGGGACCTCCATCTCTGGGAGGACTTGCCACATTTATATAAACACTAGCAGTTGTTGTTTCTTCTTTGTTTGGAGCGAACTGTTGGAGCAAACTTTTGAATGCACTCTGTGTGTCTTAGGTGTGGACCACATGGCGTTTGCCCTCCCTCAGGAGAAAGCACCTGCTTTTTGGGAGAGCCCTCGTGCCCCTAGGAGGGCACTTAGCCTTGGATCCTGGCTTTTGTTGCCCTTCACCTCTGGCTCTTGTGCACAGGATGGATCCCGTATGCTGACTGATCCTTTGTTCCATTTTTGCCAGAACCTTTCCTCTAGTGCCTATTCACAGGAGCTTAAATTTCCACTGGTTGAGGGGGTATTTTCCCCTGCAGTTTATTTAGGTTCCTTTCCACTGATTCTCTGATCAGTGCACTCTGGGTCACAATGAAGAGTGAAATCTGTTAGAACACTGATTTGGGAGGGTTTTTACATTTACTGTATTGCCACAGGGGGAAGAGGAAAAAGCTCAGGCATTCTTGAGAACACTTTATTTGAACCTCTGTTGACATGAGGACTCCGTCCTGAAGGCTTATTGTGGAAAGTAGTCCACCGCGGGTTCTTGAATGCAAAGTCAATGCAGCGGAATCTCTGACAGGGCCTAGCTGCAAAGGTTTGGAGCCTGCACCTGGCTGGGGAGTTACCTGAACGGCTCTCGCCCCAGGACCAGCCCAGCTTAATTCAGAGAGGAGGATCCTGACCCAGGCTCTGGCTACCACAGGGGACTGCTTTTTTATTTGTTTTTGGCCATAGTAGCTCATATTCCTGACTTTTCTATCACTGCTATTAATGCCCCATTGCCATTTTTCCCTTTGAGATATGCGTACACTTGCATATTTATGTAAATATACACATACATACGTTTATACGCCGTCATTTAAATGTTGTCTTCCTCATTAGAACGTGAGCACCCTGAAGGGAAGCCTAATGCTTTTGCTTCTTTGCTTTCATTTGGTGTTCCCAGTATCTGGAATATAGTGAGCACTTAATAAATGCTTGTGTGTTGATTGGTTGATTACTTTGGCTTATTTGGATGATATTTCTTCATTTGATTAGGACTCGAATCAATAAAGAAATGACTTGTTCAAAGCCTTCCATATGAGCAAAAGATGAACTCCGAATCCCTATAAAGACAGTTCTGAAAATAGAGTTGACTAAAGAAAAATTGTGACATTCATTGGAATTGGCTTTGGGAAATCTGGATTCAGAGCCTAATAACAACAATTCACATTTATGGATAGCTTTCGTGTTTATAAGAAGAGTAGTAAAAGAAGGTCTTGGGGATTGTCAAGGTGTTCTACTTAATTACAAACTTCACTAGAAAAAGATTCTACCTGGATTTGTCTTTTATGTTCTTTCTCCTGAAAAGTGGGGGAAATTCTAATTTTTAAGTTCACCACCATTAGATTGCTGTCTCCTCGAGGGCAGCTGCTTGTTTTTGTCTTTTTTTGCACCTTGGGCTTGATTGTTTCTCATTCATCGAGTGACCCTCTATGAACTCTTAAAATGTTCCTAATTATTTACTTGGGTTATATTGTCTTTCCAGACTAAAACAGAAAGCAGGCAAAGATCTTACTTTCTTTTCTTTTTTTTTTTAATTTTATAATTATAAATTTTTTTGACAGTATATATGCATGAATAATTTTTTTATAATATTATCCCTTGTATTCATTTTTCCAAATTACCGCCGCCTCCATCTACTCCCTCCCCCCGATGACAGGCAATCCCATATATTTTACATGTGTTACAATATAACCTAGATACAATATATGTGTGTAAATCCCATTTTCTTGTGGCACATTAAGTATTAGATTCCGAAGGTATAAGTAACCTGGGTAGATAGACAATAGTGCTAACAATTTACATTCACTTCCCAGTGTTCCTTCTCGGGGTGTAGCTGGTTCTGTCCATCAATGATCTTCTTTATGTTGAAGATTTCCACTTCCATCAGAATCCATCTTCATACAACATTGAAGTGTACAGTGATCTTCTGGTTCTGCTCATTTCCCAAGTCTCTCCAGGCCTCTCTGTATTCCTCCTGCTGGTCATTTCTTACAGAGCAATAATATTCCATAATCTTCATATACCACAATTTACCCAGCCATTCTCCAACTGATGGACATCCATTCATCTTCCAGTTTCTAGCTACAACAAAAAGAGCTGCCACAAACATTTTGGCACATACAGGTCCCTTTCCCTTCTTTAGTATTTCTTTGGGATATAAGCCCAGTAGTAGCGCTGCTGGGTCAAAGGGTATGCACAGTTTGATAACTTTTTGGGCATAATTCCAGATTGCTCTCCAGAATGGCTGGATTCTTTCACAACTCCACCAACAATGCATCAGTGTCCCAATTTTCCCACATCCCCTCCAACATTCATCATTATTTGTTCCTGTCATCTTAGCCAATCTGACAGGTGTGTAGTGGTATCTCAGAGTTGTCTTAATTTGCATTTCTCTGAAAGGTCTTACTTTCTAAGACTTGGTTTCTTCCCTGACACTTAAGTGTAGTGCTCTAGATCTCAGCTTCTTAAATTGTGGTTCATGATTTCATATGGAGTCTCGTAACTGAATGTGGACTCATGAAATTATGATTTATTATCAGTAAATATTTGCTTTGTATGCCTATTTTGCATAACAGTTCTAGCTAGAATCATGTAAAAGTTTCTCAGGCCAAAAGGGGCAACAAGTGGAAAAAGTTTAAGAAGTTCTGCTCTGGCAAACACTTAGTAAATATTTGTTGCTTTGATTCACACTTTGATTCGCATCCCTTTTTATCCCAAAGAAAGGAGCCGTGTAGGGAGGGCCTAAGGCTCTGCTTGTGTGCTTCAGTGATCACCTTGGGACTGACTTCATCTTCCTTTGTGCTGGTCCAAGCGAAGGCCATATATTAGCTTGGACTAGACGGGGAGGGACTCCAATCATAGGACTTGCAGCTGAAAAGGACTTTGCAGATGATCTGGTCTGGTTCCCCACTTCGCAGGTGAAGTCTAAAGGCAGTGGAACGCCTTGTCCAATGTCCCAGAAGGGAGTAAGAGCTGACTGGGGGGGGGGTTAAGTAGAGGCTCCAGTTATTGCTATTTTAGGACATCACTTTCCCTCTAGTTGTCGCTGATGGAGGGAATACCCATTGTGATGCAAGTGGGAATTTATGAAGTCACTGGATAAAGTAAAAAGAGAGACTTAAGACCTGCCCCAGCTACCTCACTGGGTTATTGTAAAGATCAAATAAGACTATATGTGGAGGTGCTTACAGAGCTAAACCGCATGCTATTAGACACTGGGAAGAACTTCCACCAAGAATAAAAGCTCCTTGAGGTCAGGAACTATCATTTCACTTTGTCTTTGCACCCCAAGATCTAGCACAGAGCTTGAACAGAAGGGGAAATGAATTGCTGTTCATCTAATTGAAAACAGATAGAAGCTATACAAAATCCAAAGCCCCTCCTGAGGAAAAGTGAGGGGAGTATAATACTTCAGGGGACTTTTCTTCAAACACGATGAGCTCAGAGAAACTCCATTAAAATAGTTTCCAGTGGACCGAAAAAGAAATGCTATAAAGCAGGAACGTATGATAAATGCGAGCTGCCACACACGTTTGCAATAGGTCAAGTATTTGAAGGATAAATGTTCTACGCAGGAAACATCTGAAGTGAACAGATTATGAATGGGTTTCCATGTAGCTGGGCAGTCCCGAACACCTTAAAATATCTGTGATTTCAGCCACCAGAAATAAATAGCCACTGGAGACCATGCTGATTTGAACAGAGAGAGCGAGGGTGAGAGCATGTCTATCCTAAGAATCATTTTCTTAGTTTGGGGTCACTGGTGAGCAATGTGAGCTATATTTGGATCAGTAGTCTGACCTAAGTGTCAACAGGGCTCTACATGTCTCTAATTTATTATATACTGTTTTGGGGTCCAGGGGAAAACATGGCAATGATTTTTGTTTTAAATGACTATGCACTAACTCTTGAATTAACTTGAAAATGTAACTGAAGAATCAATGTTCCATGTCATTGTTGATTTCTTCCTCTGAACACTGACAAATATATTCTTCTCTGAGGTTTTGTTTTCTTTGGCAATTTTTCATTTCTGCCTTCCAGCCCCCTTCCCCTAAAGGGAGGGAAGACTTAATAAAAATACTGTTGATTTTAAGAGCAATAGCTGGAGGAGGCACAGGCCCTGGAAAGAAAGGTCTGAGCTCAAGTCTCCATTCTGCTACTTACCACCTGTGTGGGCTTGGGCCAATCACTTGGACTCTTGCCTCAGTTTCCCCTTCGGGAAAATGAGGGGTTGGAATGACTCCTCTACCATAATCCCATTCAACCATAAATCTTATGAGTTTCTGATTCTGTAAGACCTCTCAGGGCTTTGGGTTTCCCATCTGAAAAGTCACAAAGATATTTCCCCCATCCCAAATCAGGACTGGGATGAAGTAGCTAAGGCTTTGCTCAAAGGCACTAAAATTTAGAGGCCCCAACCAGACCTGTATTCCTTTTTTTTTTTTTTAAATTATTATAGCTCTTTATTGACAGAATATATGCATGGGTAATTTTTCAACATTGACCCTTGCAAAAACTTCTTTTTTTAAAAAAATTATTTATAAAATTTTTTTGACAGTATATATGCATGAGTAATTTTTTTTATAACATTATCCCTTGTATTCATTTTTCCAATTTATCCCTTCCCTCCCTCTACTCCCTCCCCCCAATGACAGGCAATCCCGTACATTTTACATATGTTACAATATAACCTAGATACAATATATGTGTGTAAATACCATTTTCTTGTTGCACATTAATTATTAGTTTCCGAAGGTATAAGTAACCTGGGTAGATAGACAGTAGTGCTAACAATTTACATTCACTTCCCAGTGTTTCTTCTCTGGGTGTAGCTACCTCTGTCCATCATTGATCAACTGGAAGTGAGTTGGTTTTTCTTTATGTTGAAGATTTCCACTTCCATCAGAATACATCCTCATACAGTATTGTTGTTGAAGTGTACAGTGATCTTCTGGTTCTGCTCATTTCACTCAGCACCAGTTGATGTAAGTCTCTCCAAGCCTCTTTATATTCATCCTGCTGCAGACCTGTATTCCTTTATCACACAGAAACAATTGAGTTTAGCAACTATTTAGGAAGTATTATACATAAAAATAGGGAGCTACCAGATTTATTCTCTTCTCTGTTCCACCCTCTTCTCCCCACTGCTGGCTGCCCTGGAGTTGAGTGCTTTCCCAGTAGGGACCACCTGAAGTTCTGGCTGTAGGATCTGGCTTCCAAGGCTCTCATCTCACATAGGACCTTGTAGTTCAAGGGGGACTCTGTGACCCCATCTTCTCCCCCCACAAGAAATTGCTTTTCTTTCTTTTTTTTATTATAGCTTTTTATTTGCAAGATATATACAGAGGTAATTTTTCAGCATTGACAGTTGCAAATCCTTTTGTTCCAACTTTTCCCCTCCTTTCCCCCCAGATGGCAGGTTGACCAATACATATTAAATATGTTAAAGTATAAATTAAATACAATACATGTATACATGTCCAAACAGTTGTTTTGCTGTACAAAAAGAATCAGACTTTGAAATAGTGTACAATTAGCCTGGGAAGGAAATCAGAAATTCAAATGGACACAATTAGAGGGATTGGGAATTCTATGGAGTGGTTCATAGTCGTTTCCCAGAGTTCTTTCGCTGGGTGTAGCTGGTGCAGTTCATTACTGCTCTATTAGAGCTGATCTGGTTCATCTCATTGTTGAAGAGGGCCACGTCCGTCAGAATTGATCATCATATAGTATTGTTGTTGAAGTGTATAATGATCTGGTCCTGCTCGTTTCACTCAGCATCAGTTCACATAAGTCTTTGCAGGCCTTTCTGAAGTCATCCTATTGTTCATTTCTTACAGAATAATAATATTCTATAATATTCATATACCACAATTTATTCAGCCATTCTCCGATGGATGGGCATCCATTCATTTTCCAGTTTCTGGCCACTAAAAAAGGGCTGCCACCAACATTTTTGCACATCCAGGTCCCTTTCCCTTCTTTAAGATCTCTTTGGGATATTAATCCAGTAATAACACTGCTGGATCAAAGGGGATGCACAGTTTGACAACTTTTGAGCATAGTTCCAAATTGCGTTCCAGAATAGCTGAATGTAAAGAAATTGCTTTTCACAGATTTTTCTGTGGTTCCTTCCCCCAATCCTTGATCCCATCCCAGGATTTTTAATTTATGGCTTGGATTCTACCTACTTACTAGAGGTGTGGTAAAAGAAAGAAAAAATCTATATATACATATATGTATTGTGTATGTGTATATACATATATTCACACATATATCATATACATTCCATCCATACTTATGTACTTCTCTCTTTTCTTTTCTCTTCTTTTTCTTTCTTGACCTTCTCTTTCCTCTTCCTCTCTCCCTCTTCCTCTCCTTTCTCCTTCTTTCTTTTCCTTCTCTCTTTCTCTCTCTTGTCTCCCCCTTTTCCTTCTCTTTTTCTCTCCTCTCTCTGCTTTCTTTTGCTTTCTTTCTTTCTCTCTCTCTCTCTGCCATCATCGTCACTCTTTCTCTACTCCATTTTATTATCTAATTTTATTTATTTATTTATAGTTATATAATTTATGTATATTATATATAATTTATTTATATAATTATTTATTATCTAATTTATCTCTCTTTTTCTTTCCCGCTTTTTCTTTCTTTCTCTTTCTTTCCCTCTCCCTCTGTCTGAGAATGTTTCCTAAGCATGCCATACCCCATAAATAAAAGCTCTGCTGCCTTCATGAAAATGGTAAACTTTCCTTTGGATAACTTTGTTTTCTGTCAGGTGAGAGAAGGGACAGGAGGAAGACGGGGAGAAGGTTCAGGGAGGTATCACAATGTAGATAACAGGACTATGATGTCATTGGGGAAACATATGCTTATTTTTACAAATTCTCTTGGGATTCATGTACATATGTAGCCCAGCTCAGTTTAGAACTCATGTTTCGTTGGCTGATTCTCTGTGAACTGTAAAATAGGTTTCGCTTGTCTCTAGTGTTTTTTGTAGAAATATGTATCAGTAAGATCAGAAAACCATTATACATTCTGTTTTTAAACACGACCCAATAAGCAGTCTGTTACATTTCTGTTAGTATAGCATATTAGGTTACTTTTTAAGTTCCTGCCAATGGGGAGCTCCTTCTTTCAAAGGGGTGACCAAGTTTAGCTTCAGGCTAGAATTTTGCAATAATTGTGTTATTTTAGGGATCTAATTGAGACTTTCTATAAATTCAATGTGTTGAGTTAGTCATGTTCTATTTATTTGTGGAATATTTTCTGACACCTTGTTACACAATTAATCGACGACCTCCATGACGACCTTCATCCTAATAGAACTGCCGTCTGAAATACATAGCCCATGCCACCTGTAGAATAATACCCTCTTTCACTTGCATTGGGTTACATGAGCCAGCTCAGAGATGCCAACTTCTGACATAGGAGTGCAAATGTGAGGGCAAAACGCCCAATAAGAAAGAGAAAAAATAAGCACACGAAGCTACAATTAATAAATTGATTTTATAGGCATTAAATTTTTTTATTGATGTTTTATTTTTACAACACCTTCATTTTCAAATATATTATATCCCCCTGTTACTTCGTGAGCTATCTTTTGGAATAAGGAATAAAAAATAAGGGAAAAATCAATTTGGCAAAATTAGCCTACATTACATTACATACATTACATATGGAATTAGCTACAAAAAATAACCTGCATCTTGAGTCTGACTCAGTGTTCTACATTCTTTGTCTCTCTGGCAGAGAAGGGAGTTGTGTTTTCTCATCTTTAGGGCCAAACTCGGTTATTGAAATGACGCACTTTAATTTCTTTTTTGTCTCATTCCCATTGTCACCTTTGTCTTTGTTCTATTCCTTTTTGTGTTTATTCATTTCAGCACTTCCTATATCTTCCCATGTTTTCTATTTTGTTACATTCGGTCTCTTATGAGTTAGTAAAATTCTAACAATCCACCCATTTGCTAGTTATGGACATCTAATTCATTTTCAATTCATTCTAATTCATAAAAACTGCCACTATGCGTCTTTTGAGACTTTTAAAAAATGGGAGTATATACCTCATAAGAAAATCTCTGGCCATCTTTCTAGCTTAATTCCAACTTGTGTTCATCTTTTGAAAGCTCCCATCTGATCTTGATTATTCTGTTCTTCTGTCACTACCAACTTGTTGGGTGCAAGAGGATATGTTAGGGGTCTTTTCTAGGGTCTTAATGAAATTCATTACTGTTGTTGATGACATACTTGGAAACATCAATTGATCATAACTCACCCCATAGAGCTAAATTTACAAGTACAAATGGTCACCCTTGACCTAGAGAATATTTCTATTTAAAGATGGTTTGTCCTAAAGCAATATGGAAAAATGGGTTCAGGAAGCATAAGGCAAAAGTCTAGGAGACAGAGAGGAAGAGATGGAATTAGCTTGATTTCAGCACATAATTATACTCCTTCCATCATCAGATAAGCAGTATGAAATAAGTAAAAAAAAATTCCAAATAAAAAAAGGGCCAGGTAGATGAAACAGGGGCTAGAGCATCGGTCCTGGAGTCAGAAAGACATTTTTCTATTTTTACATCCATCCTCAGACATTTACTAGCTTTGTAACCCTGGGCATGTCACTTAATACTCTTTGCCCCAGTCTCTGGATATGGAGAAACAAACAGTAAACCATTCCAGTATTTTTATATTAGTTTTTATTTACCAGATATGTGCAGGGGTAATTTTACAACATTGACAATTGCCAAACCTTTTGTTCTAATTTTTTCCCTCCTTCTCCCCACCTCCCAGATGACAGGCTGACCAATACATGTTAAATATGTTAAAGTATAAATTAAATACAATATATGTTTATGTGTCCAAACGGTTGTTTTTCTGTACAAAAAGAATCAGACTTTGAAATAATGTACAATTAGCCTGTGAAGGAAATCCAAAATGCAGGCGGATAAAATTAGAGGGATTGGGAATTCTATGGAGTGGTTCATAGCCATCTCCCAGAGTTCTTTCTCTGGGTGTAGCTGGTTCAGTTTATACCATTCCAGTATCTTTACCAAGAAAATCCCTATTGGGGTCATGAAGAATTGGACATGACAGAAAAATGACTGGACAATAACAATAGCAACAAGTTAAATTCCCTCCAGTTACTAAAAATAAATGTCTTGCTTAAAAATTTTTCTTTAACTTGCCATTAAGGCTATCTTTTCTGAAAAATAGTGGTATTGGAAATCCTTCTCCTAAATTTAAGCTCAAATGTTCCTGTAAGACATAAAAGTAAAAATAACAAGGAGCTGAGAATGCCTGGGCCCCACCAAAGTCTTTCTTTTTTCTCAAGGTGCTTAATACACAACTTAGAGTCTTACTCTCCTGCCCAAGCACTTTGACATCTTCTTCCTTCATTTAAAAATGTTCTGTTGATCAGTATTTTGTTTTTTATATCATTATAATTTCCTCTGACATTTTTTCCCTTCCCTTTCTCATAGAGCCATCCAACTGAACAAGCACAGAGATGAAGAAGAGGGGGAAAAATCAGCGTAACTGCTTCTTATTCCCTCCTTCAAAGAAGGTAGGTACAATTTATTTAGGGTCAAGCTTGGTTCTTATACTTACAGTGTTTAGTTTCAATTGGTCAACTGAATCAGCTCAGGTGACATTTCCTACATGAAGCCTTGCTTTAATTTCACCAGCTAAAGATAGTTTCTCTCATCTTAAACTTCTGATAATAAGATCATTATTTAATTATGACAGTTGAATGAATGAATAAAAACAACATTTATTAAGTACTTATTCTATCTAAAGTACAATGCGGATTATACTGAGGATAAAAATAATGATAGTTACTTCCATTAAGAAATTTACATTAATAAGGGAAGACATCTTATGTAAGGGTGACGAGGGAGGGGTGTTTTGGACTGAACTATAGGGCAACTAACCAATTTGTCCTTTTTTTTTAGAAATAAGCAGCATTGATTTGATTATTGTTCCAAGAGCTAGAGATAGAAGAGAGACAGAGTATAAGGAATGGGGTTGCTGCACGTTGTAAAGATAATGAGAGAACAACTGGTAATGTGGTGGCTCTTGGTGAAGCTAAGTAGGGAGAAGTCTCACGAACCTTGAGCTACAAGCAGGGCTCCAGAGTAGGATCTACCCAAGAAGGTATGGCATGAAGGGGGCTAAAGTACAGATTCATGGAGGTCAGTCATGTAGACGTGTAGGACAAAAAGAAGAGGGACAGCACTCATGTTGTGATGATAAGGGAGGAAAGGTAGACAAAGTGGGATATCCAGTGTATCGGAGAGATAATTCATGACTGACTATAAAAATATAACAGGAATTCCACAGATTAGATAAGATCGGTATTGGAAGAGAGATCTTCCACATTGATGACAAAGGAGCCATCAGAATATTCTGGTATTAAGTATGACCCTTATCTCCACCAATGTCTTCTCTTTACATCTCATGATGGAGTGGCCATGGCTCTTGGTGCTCAGTGCTTATGTTAATGGCACAGAAGCTCTGTCAGCTCCTACCAAGCTGGAAAGACATTGAATGCACATCCATGATAGACCCTTTCTGTGGACTTAGCCAAGCTGGTCCAAGAATAGATAGGAATATCACTAAAGGGTTTGCTACCAAGAGATTTATTTGATTTTTGGCCAAGGGACCACACAAAACTGACCGAGTTGGTTCCATCAGAAATCTTGATCTGTAGCAGTGAAGAATTGCCAATCCTATTGAAACTGGGTTCTTGTAATATTGGAATAAACTAGATGTTCCTCAAGGGCAGGAACTATTTTACCTCATCTTTGTATTCACTTCAGCACAATACCATGCATATGGTAGCTGCTTAAATGTTTTAATTGACTTCACTCTGATTTACTTTTCTATCATTTATACCATAGCCTTAATTTTTTTATTAAAACTTTTTATTTTCAAAACATATGCATGGATAATTTCCTCAACATTAACCCTTCAAAACCGTTTCAATTTCCCCATCCCTTCCCCCATCCCCTCCTCTAGATGGCAAGTAATCCAGTATATGTTAAATATGATAAAATATATGTTAAATCCAATATGTGTACACATATTTATATAATTATCTTGCTGCACAAGCAAAGTCATATCAAAAAGGAAAAATGAGAAAGAAAATAAAAAATAAAATGCAAGCAAACAAACACAAAGATTAAAAATGTTATGTTGTGCTCCACACTCAGTTCCCAAAATCCTCTCTCTGCATGGAGATGGCTCTTTCCATCACAAGTCCACTAGAACTTGCCTGAATCATCTCATTGTTGAAAAGAACCACAACCATTAAAATTGATCATCGTATAGTCTTGTTATTGCCATATACAATGATCTGGTTCTGATCACTTCACTCAGCATCAGTTCATGTAAGCCTTTCCAGGTTTTTCTGAAATCAGCCTGTTGGTTTTTTTCTTACAGAACAATAATATTCCATAACATTCACATCCCATCACTTTTTCAGCCATTCCCCAATTGATGAGCTTCCACTCAATTTCCAGTTTCTTGCCGCTACAAAGAGGCTGCCACAAACATTTTTGCATGTGAGTTCTTTTCCCTACTTGAAGATATCTCTGGAATAAAGTCCAGTAGAAACACTGCTGGATCAAAGGGTATGCACAGTTTGATAACTTTTTGGGCATAGTTCCAAATTGCTCCCCAGAATGGTTGAATCAGTTCACAACTCCACCAACAATGTATCAGTGTCCCATTTGGCCCACATCCCCTCCAACATTCAGCATTATCTTTTTCTGTCATTTTAGCCAATCTGACAGGTGTGTAGTGGTATCTCAGAGTTGTCTTAATTTGCATTTCTCTGATCAGTAGTGAGTTAGAACACCTTTTCACATGACTAGAAATGGTTTTAATTTCTTCATGTGAAAATTGTCTGTTCACATCCTTTGAGCATTTATCAATTGGAGAATGCCATAGCATTATTCCAGTGAGTTTCTAGCATCTTTGTCTTATTGATTCCTGTTATGTGTGGAGAGGACATCATGCTTAACATTGGTACACCTCTTGCAGGTTCGGGTTTACCTGTTGTTCTCAGTGTGGGTATTTCTGCTGGTAGGACTTCTAAATAAGGAAAATAACATGAGCATGCTCCGAGGGAGGCCACCCCTCCGAGGGTAGCCTTGGTTGCTGGTTTCTGAGAAACTGAGCTTGCCTTTACTCTTAATTCTCACAGTTCTCCTTACATCAATCAATCAACGAACATTTATTAGGCACCCACTTTTGTGCCAGGTGCTAGGGTAGCTGCTAGGAATACAAATACAGTAAATGAAACAATTGTGATGCCTTCTATTTTTTTTTCCCCTTGTGGTACAAAGCTATCAGGGAAACCAAGATAAAAGAGAACTCTAACTCTTTTATAACCTTGCTCCATTTTTGCCGTGCTCTTTGGGGGCAAAATCACAAACTTGTCATAAAAAGATTTTTTCTGAAGCCAAGTTCAGTGACTTCACTCAGCTCTGCTTAAATATACGATCCTGGTTTTAAGTTCACAAAGCCCTTCTCTCTCCCCCTTCCCTTGACCAGTTTTTCTTCCAGATAAAACAAGGAGCTCAAATATAGTGTAAAAATACTAGTAGCTTTCAGCCTCACATTTCATGCTGAGTCCCAGAGTGTGCGTGTGTGTTGAAAGTGGGGCAGGAGGAGGAGTGTTTTTCCAGGCCAGGTTAGAAGGGTGTGTGCATTTTCTTGGGTCTGTAGCGAAAAAGATTGCAACACAGACTCATAGAAGCCATTCAGGCTGGTGTCTTTATACAGTGGTTGGTTGAGAGACGGAAAAGCTGCCAAAGTCAGCAATTGAAGTAAGTAGAGTAAATCAAGTTAAGAGGGAATGGGACAACATTTTGGAAAAGGAAAGAATACATGGGTAAAACCATTAACTAGACCTTCAGGGTTAAGATGATGAGATATAAATTGACTGGTATTTCCTGGGTTTAGAAGGGCAGGTCTTGATGTGATTAAAATGGCCTTGTGGGCCTTAACTCTCCTTGGTACCCATAAGCCTTGCCAACACACTACAGGTGTGGGTCCCACAGTAGGAGCAAATGCAAACTCGTGTGCCTTGGATTCAGCATCGACAAATACATTTATCCAACCCGTCATCCTCAATTAGTATTTGAGTGCCCATAATGCAATACTGTTTGTTCAGAATATACTAACGACCGCAAAGAACACTCGGGCAGGCTCTTTTTAGATATTTCAAACCTCCTCTCCACATATTCAGGCTGATCTTGGAGGAAAAATGGATTGCGTCCAGTTGGCATTGCTGCCCACCGAAAGAATGGGGAGGAACGGTTACAATGAAAAGTGTTTTGTACTTCGAGGGCCATTCGGTTAAATAAGGAGATAATTGTAGCGTTTAGCGCCAGTATGCCGTTGATTCAGCTGTGACAGGATCAGTAGCAAGTGACTAAAAGCAGAGGTTGTTATTGGGGATGCCATACCCTAACTTCCCTCTCAGTTCCCTTTATACAATAGCAATTACCACGGCAAATGGGATTCCTAGAATCAAATACCTCTCCAGTTGTTGGCTTTCAGTTTGGAGCCACTTCTAGTCACAGACAGTGTACTTCTTCAAAGACCTTTTGTTTTTCATTTATTGTTTTTCAGAGAGACCTTTCCACTTTTTAAACAGGAATCTTCTGGGGGAATTTTGAAGCCTCTGTCTGTCCTGGTTTTTCTCCTTTGGACACCCTATAGTTTTATCAGTCCTTCCACAATTTTGGCATCTGGTACCGAGCACAAACCTCCAGATATAGTCAGACTGAGGCAGAGCACAGTGGAGCTTAGGCCCAGTTTTTGCCAAGTTATATTATAGGTATCATACATCGTGCTAAAATAGTAATTCAAATAGTATTTTTTATAGCGTTTCATATATTATCATAGAAAACCCCTAGGACATGTGGTAGTTAAGAGACCTGAATTTTGTTCCCAGTTCTTCTCTAATTCTCTATGTAACTTTAGATAATTTATTTAACCTGTCCTGAGTCCATTTTCTCCTCTGTAAGATGTATGCACTCTCTACTTCACAGGTTATTATGCAGAGAATACTAGAAATCAGATCCAAAGAGGAACAGATTTGCCCCAGAAAACGCAGGTCATTAGTGGCAGAACTGGAGCCTTTCTCCAGTCCACTGTTCTTTGCTGGACTTGTTCACCATAATGGGATTTTTATAAATGTAAATCAAATTCAAGTTTCATGATATTTAGTATCTTTAAAGATTTTCAAGATGGCAAGAGATTAGGAGAAGAAGAAGGTGTAGGATGTTTAGAGAAATAGAAACTATGGCTGAAAGTCAGGTGCCTGCATATGACACATTGCCAAGGCTAAGTATTTTGATATCTTAAGACTAGATGATGATTTTTAATCATTTCATTTTTAAAAACAAGACTAGGTGTCAAGGAGTTTCCTTATGTCTAAATAAGTATGATTAACTTCAATTATGACTGCCAGATAGAGAACTGGGTCATTACTGCTGTGGATTTCATAGTATTTCTTTTAGACTTTCTGGAAAAACATACATTTCTATTCAGAGCTGCTGTTACGGTTCTGATTTATAAATTCAGTTCAACTGTAAATCATTCCAAACTAAAAAAAAATAAAATTAGAGTATCAGATTTTTGTTGCACTGCGACCCCAGACACAAGCAGGAATGCTTTTTTCACCCCTACCCCTTGTATAGCCAATTATAATGGGATCTTCTCCTCTCTTAAAACAAATAGGTGTTTGAGGTCATATCTACGTGTGACTCATTCTCTGTTAAGACTATTCACATTTTGTTTAGAAGAATTGCACAGATTTAAATGATTGGATTGCTTGCTCTCTTATACGGTGCGGAAGTGAAGGAGATAAATGTAGAACACAAGGTTTTGCAAAGGTGAATGTTGAAAATTACCTTTGCATGTATTTGGAAAAATAAAATAATATTAAAATGAATAGAATATTCATATTTTATATTGAATGAATTAGTTTCTTTATAAATATTAGAAATGAATTATTGAAATAGTACAAGATAATCCATTTGAGTATTTTGGATATATGCTTCATTATACTGGGCAGGTGTGAATGATAATTTACAGTTATAGAACAATTTAAAATTTACTAATGCTTTACATTTTTTTCAGCATTATTAATTTCATTAACAGATGAGGAACTTGAAGGTCAGAGAAGTTATTTGACTTTGCAACAAAGTCAGGTTTTCAGACTCTGAGTTCTGGGATTTTCCTATTTTACCTTCCTCCCCCCATCCCAAGAAATTGATGTATGAATTTAAATATGAGATTGTCCAATCTGATACTGTTAAGTTTTCATTTTTTTTTTATTTTCTAAGAACAGTTTTAGGTAAGTTCCATAGAATGAACATTAAAAACGACCAGTTGATCAAATTATGTCTCAGTAGAATCTTATACATTTATTGAGGGGCTTTAATGTATTAAAATGTTATTGACACACAATGTTGATTGGGGTGAATTTTGTGGAGTGTCCCAACCTCCTTACTATTATCAGTATATTTTGCTTGCTGTCCTCAATATATTCCACAAAAATACCACAATAAAGGTTTCAGGGCTATTAGTTTCCAAAGGGTCAAAGAATACCAAATGATGCTCTAAGAGAGGGGGGAAGTGGTGACAAACTATGGGATGGATTGTAATGTATTATGATATTAAGAAGGAATGCTGTTTGGGCAATGTCAGACTTCAGAAATGATCATATTTCTTAAGCTGATAGTTAATCAGAGTACTGTGATCTCGTTGGATAGGTTCCAGAGAGATGAACTATTTGGGGGCATTGATTGTTTTTCCTGTGGAAGATGCAGATGTACCTCATGGAGATGATCATTTGATCAAAAAAGCCTGATCTGGTTTCAGTGCAATGATCAACAGTGATCAGGGAAACTGAGGGCAAAGCATGTCCCCTGATTCTCAGCATAGAAGTGGTGACCTGCAGATGCAGAGTAAGGCATACCTTGCCATATATAACCAATGTACTTCTGCTTGGTATACTTGGCTGTACTTTTGTAAGGGAGGCTTCTTTGGGGATTAAGCAGATAATCTTTCTTTCTTTAGCTTTTTATTTTCAAAATAGATGCAAAGATACATTCACCCAAGTAATCTGATATATGTAAAACATGTGCAATTCTTCTATACATATTTCCATAATTATCATGCTGAACAAATCAAACTGCTGAACAGATCCAAAAGGGAAAAAATAAGAAAGAAAGAAAAAGAAAGCAAACAACCAAAAGTGAGAAATACTCTGTTGTGGTCCATGTTCAGTTCCCTTTCTGGATGCATCTCCATCATAAGTCTATTGAAATTGGCCTGAATCATCTCATTGTTGAAAAATCATGTCCGTCAGAATTGATTATCACATAATCTTGTTGCCATGTACAATGATCTCCTGGATCTGCTCATTTCACTCAGCATCAGTTCATGTAAATCTCTCCAGGTCTTGCTGAAATCATCCTGCTGATTGTTTTTCATAGAACAATAATATACCATAACATTCACATACCACGAGTCTTTCAAACTAACAAGAATGTTTAAAAGAAAAGAGCATCAATAAAACTTTTTTTGAAGTTGCATTAAATGTTTATGGAACACTGTGAGTCTTTTATGTTGTTTTACATTTTTGTAAATGCTCTGTACCTGTTAGATATTGGTACCTTGAGGGTTTAAACGAAAAAAGGAGACTTTTTACCAAGAGATCTGGGGACGCCTACATATGATGTATGTTCTGAATTTCCCAGACAACACTCTGGGTTGGCGCCAAATGAATTAAAGCTTGTACTCTTTCTGTAGTGGGGATTGGGGGAGAAGGGATGAAAGGGAGAAGAAGAGGAGCAGAAAAAAGAGAGGACAAGGAGAGAGATTTGTTCAAATTAGAAGCCTTGACTAACAAGTGAGATCTTTTTTAAAATTTTTATTTTTTAAATTAATTTTATAATTATAACTTTTTTTGACAGTACATATGCATGGGTAATTTTTTACAACATTATCCCTTGCACTCCCTTCTGTTCTGAATTTTCCCCTCCTTCCCTCCACCTCCTCCCCTAGATGGCAGGTAGTCCCATACATGTTAAATATGTTATAGTATATCCTAGATACAATATATATGTGCAGAACCGCTTTTTTTTTGTTATTGCACAGGAAGAATTGGATTCAGAAGGTAAAAATAACCTGGGAAGAAAAACAAAAATGCAAACAGTTTACACTCATTTCCCAGTGTTCCTTCTCTGGGTGTAGCTGATTCTGTCCATCATTGGTCAATTGGAATTGGATTAGCTCTTCTCTATGTTGAAGATATCCACTTCTATCAGAATACATCCTCATACAGCATTGTTGTTGAAGTGTATAATGATCTCCTGGTTCTGCTCATCTCACTCAGCATCAGTTGATGTAAGTCTCTCCAAGCCTCTCTGTATTCCTCCTGTTGGTCATTTCTTACAGAGCAATAATATCCCATCACATTCATATGCCATAATTTACCCAACCATTCTCCCATGGATGGACATCCATTCATTTTCTAGTTTCTAGCTACCACAAAAAGAGCTGCCACAAACATTTTGGCACATACAGGTCCCTTTCCCATCTTTAATATTTCTTTGGGATACAAGCCCAGTAGTAGCACTGCTGGGTCAAAGGCTATGCACATTTTGATAACTTTTTAGGCATAATTCCAGATTGCTCTCCAGAATGGCTGGATTCTTTCACAACTCCACCAACAATGCATCAGTGTCCCAGTTTTCCCACAGCCCCTCCAACATTCATCATTATTTGTTCCTGTCATCTTAGCCAATCTGACAGGTGTATAGTGGCATCTCAGAGTTGTCTTAATTTGCAATTCTCTGATCAATAGTGATTTGGAACACTTTCATATAAGTGGAAATAGTTTTAATTTCATCATCTGAGAATTGTCTGTTCATATCCTTTGACCATTTATCAATTGGAGAATGGTTCGGTTTCTTATAGAGTCATTTCTCTCTATATTTTGGAGATGAGGCCTTTGTCAGAACCTTTAACTATAAAAATGTTTTTCCAGTTTGTTCAAGTGAGAAGATCTTGACTGGTTTCTAAACCAGCAGTGGAGTGAGGAGTGATCTTGAGGGAAGCAGCTCTACATTTTCATTCTCAGAACATCCTGGCACCTGATCTTTGGTCTCGGTAATGCAAAGATGTTGGACAAAGAGTCAGCACTGTTGTTGCTCAATTGTGTACAACTCTTTGTGACTCTGTGGACCATACTTCCGTGGGGTTTTCTTGGCAAAGATACCGGAGTGGTCTGTCATTTACTTCTCTAGTGCAGAGAAAACAAATGTAAGAAATGAGGCTGTGCCTGCCCTCAAAGAGCTATAAGCTGCCATTTCTTATGCTGTTACTGTCAATCCTTTGTTTAAACTCTAAGGATTGGTTGATTTCTTCCAGTATTGCTCAGGGACCCAGGGAAATATCCAAGGCATGCATTCAATGAAGGCCAGGAAGCAGTTTGCAAATATCTGAAAGCCCAAAGGCCTTTGCCATCATGCTTTTTTTTTGTTTGTTTTTATCTCCCTCTTTACTCAGAACTGCAAAACTAGTTTCTCAGGTCATTTAGCCATTTCCCATAAGAGCCGTGCTGCTCCAGAATTCCCCTGCAATGATCATCACTACAGAGCAAAAGTATGTATTGGAGAAGGCAGAGAATGAGCCTGGAAATTAAGTGGTGTTTGTGCAGAGCAGTTCTTAGGAGAGAGACTTCCAAGAAAGCTCAGCCCTGAGCTCTGTAAGCTATTAAGCCTCTCCATTAGAGTTATCTTTCAAAGACATTTTTGGATCCCGCTTTGACTTCAATGACTCAAAACTTCTTTCTGCAATAGGCATCCTAATCCAAATGCTCTGGCAACCTAAATATTAGGAATATTCTTAGTCTGCTTCATTAACTCTTCCAAGAATAATCTGGACTCGAGGCTGATGACTCAAATGCTATTTTCTTTGAGTAGAAAACACAGTAGAACTTTTAACCTTTGCTTTACTCAGTTCGGAGGTAGGATCTCATCCATCTTTTTGTATCTTTGGTACAAAGGAAGCATTTTTTATGGTTGTAGTAAATTGGTTTCCTATGATGGGTCAATGTACTTTCCAGGACAAAGGCATGGATTTTACATAAAACAGGCATAGTTTCATCCCTGGGGGATTTAGTCTTTCTGCTTTGCTTCTCACCTCTTAAAGCTTTGATCTTGAAGAAGTGATGCTCTGTCTCATTGCTGTTTAGATAAATAAATCCAGAAGGGGGTAAGAGGTTGGAATCTAGCTCTTCTCTCTCTGTGCGCCTAGGTCTGTCTCTGTCTATTTGTGTCTGTCTGTCTCTATTTCTGTCTGTCTGTCTCTGTCTCTGTTTCTCTTGCTCCCTCCCAGATATTCCTATTCACTTGATCCAGGGTGGCCTTTTCCAAGAACACTTCTGTAACAGCTCAATGTCCTTGAAGTCTCTGTTTGTTTTTCCTCTTCTGACCTTTCCACATTAGAAGATGAATGCAGTGTCTGATGTCTGGTAGGTTTGTAAAAGGGACAGGACGCTTTGAGAGGGTGGTCCATTGAAATCCAATAAGCATTTAACGAGCACCTACTTTGTTCCAGGTACTGTGTTGATGCTGGGACTGATCCTGGCCCTCACAAAGCTGACATCCTGCTGGAGGGACCATGACATGTGAATGAATAAGTGTATGGATGATAGATAAACTGAGGGGGAGGGAGAGATCCCTGACAAGTAGGACCACGGGGAAAGCGTTGCCCTGGGAATTGGTGCCTTCTCTGAGTCTTAAAGGAATTCCAACAGGTGAAAGTGAAGAGGAAGCACGCTCCCGGCATACAGCTAGTGCAAAGGCTTGGAGTCTGTAACAGGGGATGGGGAATAGATATAAAAGAGTAACATAGCCTCAATGTGACGATTTTCTTCAGAGGCAGAACAGGTGTGTCTTCTTAGACCTCTGAGTGACACATTTAAAGAAGCCCTTTAAGTTTATGGCTGAAGAGGAAAACATCATAGCCCAAGGAATTCCAGCTCTAAAGATTTACCAAAGTAGTTTTGAAGGTCTGTCACAAGGCGTGGTACTCTGGAGTTTACCTCGAATTGGCTTAACATCGGTGAAATATCTTGTCTGCCAAAAGAACAATAAATTTGTTCCAGTCGCATGCTAGTTTTGCCTCTTATAGAAAAATGTGTGGCAGTATCCCAATTTTCTCTCCCTTCTATTTATCCAACATCCTCTTTCTTCCAGGACTTTTTGCTCATCTTCATCCCACGTTGACATTTTCATGGTTCAAAATAAGGTTGTTCTGGGTTGTGTCCATTATTGTAGCAGTTGCTACTCCATGAAGCTGAGAAAGGATAGGAAAACTCTCAACCCTATCGTTTTGGTTTGTTACTGCCAATCATAGGAACACTTTGCTTATCAGGAGGCAAGCCAGGATGTTTGTAGCTTCTCCTATTTGGAATGCAGAATGAAGGCCCAAAAAAACTTCTGAACACTCAACACAAATGTCATTTAATTCATGCTTTCATTCATTAAAGGAATTGGAATTCATATAGGGAGAATGTCTTAGGATCCTATTAAAAACCCAATTATACTTAGTTTAAAGATAGTTCTAACAATTTTGGCTTATCTTGTTTCCCAGTTTGCTCTGTTAGAAACAGCAAAATCAAAGGAAAAACTCTCTACAGAGAGAGCAGTGACAGCTAGAAACTTGACATTGATTGTAGATCCCCCCCCCACACAAACATACACATATCTATAGATTTATATCAGCTATAAAAAAGTAGACCCAAGAACTAAAAAAATGCCTACTAATTAAATTATTTATTACAGGGTCCTCTAGTCTATTCCACCTTAATAACACTTGATTACAATTCATATAACTGAGGATCATAACATATTTCTAAAGCATCAATAGAAGATATAGATAAGCCTAGATCAGTGAATTAATTAGTATAAGAAAGTCTTGGATGAGGAAATGCAGGCTAGCATCTTTTCTGCAACTTAGACTCTGTTGCCTCAAGCAATGAAAAGTTAAAAGACTTTTCCAGGTTCCCACATCCAATTTGTGTTAGAAATTGTACTTGAACCCAAGTCTTCCTGTTTCTAATGCTAGATTAGATTTCTTTCTTTCTTTTCTTTCTTTTTTATAGTTTTTTATTTTTGCAAATACATTCAAAGATAGTGTTCAATATTCACCTGTGCAGAACTTTGTATTCCAAATTTTTCTCCTTTCCCTCCTTCCCTCACCTCACTTCTCTCTCTCCATCTATTCATTCACCCATTGTGATTCCCTTCCCAGCACTGGCTGTTGTGATCTTGATCCTCTTCTACTTCAGCAGGAATGCCCCTCAAAAATTCAGATTTTCTGGATAGAAGATTAGGTCCTTGGGCTTGACCTTTGGATTGTTCTTGTTGAGCAATCTTTGACACTAGAGCAATCCAGAAAGTACTCTTTGGTATATAAAGCTAGATTCTCTGGATCATATTCTTTAAAGGGCTAGATTCTAAGATTCTAAAACTTGGGGTTACAAAGAAACCTCATGATTAGGGCTGCCTTGAAATCCCTATTCTGTCTAGAAGGTCAGATTCTGAGATCACCATCTGGGAAGTTCCACCCCCTCTATTCACTCCACTCCCCCCAGTCTCTCTATGCCCTGAACTAGGAGTCTAAAGTTCTGGAACATCAAGGAATTCTGCTCCCAGACTCCTTGGACAGGCACATTTTTTTTCCTCTGTCACATATCTCTCTAAAGGCACCATTAGTAATGTTTCCCAAATGAAATCAATTTTTGGTGAGTATCTAGATCTTCCATGCCTGGGTGGTTCTGGAAGTCATATGTATTCCAATGTCCAATGTTCCTTTCGGTTCATAATACTCCTAAACGATTCCCCTCTCCCCACCCTCATCCTGTCAAACCTAGGAAAGATGATTTTTTTTGAACACAAGTTAACATTTTACATTTATTCCCAATACATTTTATCTAGTAAGATTCAGACCATATTAAATGTTGTCAAGTTCTTTTTTAATTTCATCTTTGTTATCCAATGAGCTCATTATAAAGTATTGACATTAGTGTCAGAAGATCTGGCTTTGAATCCTGCCTTCTACATTAATTGCCTTTGTGACCTTGGACAAGTCACTAAGCAAACAAGGCTTTAGTTCGCTCATTTATTAAACGGGGGTGGGTTAGATTACATAATATTTGAGGTCCCTTCAAACTTGAAGTCTATGATTTTATGATTTGTCACCAGCATACAATTGGATTTCTTTATTTTGTGAGAAAAAAAGGATGGCATTTTCAATTGCTAACAGGCTAAGTTATCTTTCGATCGACTCTGAACTTTACTCGTCTCTAGCACTGGGACTGTACTTCTACAGGTGCTCAGTTATCCGGCAGGTGGCTATGATATTAAAGGTCAGGAAAGACTCTTTATTTGTCTGGAGAGGTGTAAATTATTTGTTCCTGGGGACTTATAAGGATCAGTATCAGATGATTTACTAGCCCTCTGAATTATATCATGGGGATTTTGAGTTTGAGGGATTTGTAAGTTCCAGATGACTTATAATATTTATAAGAATTGCAGGAAGGTTCATGTAACTGGCAGGTGCTAAAAGTAAGACCTCAGAGGCTAGAAAGTTGGCTATGGCTGGGTCAGTGATGAATATCATGTCAAACAGCTATAGTAAAAGTCATGTCACTTTCTGGAAAGGATAATTGTAAATATGTATGGATTTCTAAATTATTTCATTTGTATATTTTACTATTTCAACATTCATAATTAGAATAATTTAGGATTAATAAGATAATTGGAACATAATGATCTACCATTAAAGCAGCTTACTACTGACACCAATAAATACAGAATATGTGAAGAAATAAATATTAAAGCAGACTATTCCCATTAACAAAAGCATTTTAATCGGTATAAAGAAATCACCAAAATAGGGAGGCCAAAAGAGCTTTGAAATGACTCAAGCAGCCGGCATTTGTCAAGTGTGATTATGTGACAGACAAGGGCAATCCCAATTTGCAACATATAATAATGTGCAAAATTTTAGGGAGGAGGATTGAGGTGTAGGGTCAGTAGGAGATATTGAATAAAAGGTCTCAAAGAACAGGGAGCTATGGTGGAGGGAAAAATTTGGCATGGGAGCAAATTTAGCCAAATCAGCCTAAGAACATTTAAGGAAAAAAATTGTGTAAAGAAAAAACCATAAGAAAATGGAAAAGACATTTGTCAGGGACTTTAGAACAAACGATATTACCCATGATTGATAGCTGAGTCCTTGTACTGAGAATGATGCTGTGGTCTTGGATGCAGCAGAAACGGTATTAATAACGGGAAGAGTATGGTCAGAGATAGCGCAGCTAGGCAGCTGAGTGCTTGGTCTGGAGTCAAGAAGATCTGAGTTTAAATCTGGCCTTTAGACACTTGCCAGTTGTATGATCCCAGGCAAGTCACTTAACCCTGTTTGCCTCAGTTTCCTCATCTGTGAAATGAACTGGAAAAGGAAAGGGCCCACTACTCCAGGATCTTTGTGAAAGAAAACCCCAAATGGTGTCACAAAGAATCAGACATGACTGAAAACAGTGACACAAGAAATGGGCCAGATCAAATATACACAGAAACAATACCACAATTTTGATGCTGTTGAGAAATTGCTCCCTGGGTTTTGGAAGTAGGTGTAGATACTTAGTGATTTGGGAACTTCCCTCCCATTATCCTATATCATTACTACTAGAATGTCACTATTATTACTTTAAAAATCAACTGAAAATCTGTGTAATTTAGTAAATAAAGGCTGGATTTCAACTCGGAAGACTTGTGGTTCTGGACCAACCATTCGCTGTCTCATCAGCAAGCTTTCCACAAAACTATATTACACAGCTTTTTAATTTTAAACAAATGCAAATACTTCTTCCTTATATTGGTAGTTAGCAAATCTGGTCTTTGGTCAGCGTCTCAGCCATGTGTAATGGTGCATTAGGCCCAGTGGATTCTTAGAAGAAGTTTGCTGAGGTAGCATTTGTGGTCTGGTTTTTCCAAGAAGAGTTGTTCAGGAAAGTAAATTTCTTATCACAATATTGAAGCTAGGTGGAAAAATAAATAGAGTTCAGGGTTTGGAGTTAGGAAGACTCATCTTCCTGAATTCAAAGCCAGCCTTAGACACTTGCTAGTTATGTGATGCTGGACGAGGCATCTACTCCTGTTTGCCTCAGTTTATTCATCTGTAAAATGAATTGGAGAAAGAAATGACAAATAATTCCAGTGTCTTTGTCGAGAAAACTCCAAATGGGACCAAGAAGAGTTGGATATGACTGAAAATGACTGAACAATAAATAAAAAAGGAGAAATACTCTCTCTACAGAATAATGAGTGCAACTTTATTGTGTAACAGATAAATAAAATCTTTGTCCAACTACACTCTGCCTCACCTTCAGGTTAATTTTGCCAGTATAACTTGTCTAAGTGCTAGAAAAGGAAATTTTAAAAATCAATAGAGTTAATTTAAAAACTTTTGTAGAATTAAAAAACATGACTTCCAAATGTAAGCTATTAAATACTCCTTCTGTGTTTTTAACTCAATAAAACTTTTTTTTTTGGGGGGAGGTCTTAGGAGGAAATTCCTTAACTGGCTTATTTTTGACTCAATGAAAACATTTTTTTGGGTGTTAATTTTATTTATTAAAAGACCCTAATTAAAATATTCCCTCAGCTTGGGCGGTTTGTAATGATTGAACTGGTTACAGTTGTTTGGATATCTTAATTTAGATTGCAATAAGACACTTCTCTGAGTTTTGCTAGTTGCCTTTTTGGTAAAACTAACAGGTTAAATTATGTCAGCTGGGACAAGCGTTTCTCTGTCCTTGGGGGGGTTTGGAAATTGTGCCTCCAGTGCGTTACTGCCCACAAGCATCCTTGAACTTTTAAGTGATTCTGAAGAATTGGGACTGATGTATGATTGGACATATCACTTCCTCTGTTTCACAGAGTAGAATTTTCTGGTATTTATATGTGTTCACTTATTTTAAAAAAGTCCTCCACACTGTGCTGGTGTCCCTACCTTGGTACCTTCTTCCAAGAAAGTGGTCTTAGTTTTGAACTGCTTTGCCCTATGTGTCTATCTATCTGAGTCAAAGCACTTTATTTTTCATTTTTCCGTGTAGTTCCAGTCTTGCTAGTCTTGTCTAAAGGTAGGAGGAGGGCAGACTCTACACCCTGGAAGTCTGTTTCAGTCCTATCCCCCATCACTTTTCCTTTTTTCCAGATAATGTATGTTTTTTGTTAGGATGTTCATTAAATCCTTCCCACTTCCTTGTCATAAGAACTGCCATCGCCATGGAATGGGCTAAAGAGATAACAGGGAAAGGCATCTCTGCCTTGCCTCCTAATAATCCAAGGAAGAAAGCACTGGAATAAAGTCCCAAATGAGATGATCCTTCCCGTATCCCCTGCTATCTCCACTTCTAGGGCCCTTTTCTTGGTTGAGTTTTCTCTGGTACACATTTTATATACACAGAATTTTCACGTGTTGTCTTTCTCTTTAGACTGTGAGCTCTTTAAAATTATAGGCTCAGTATTTAACAGAGAAGTTGGCTTATAGAAGGGGCTTAATATACGTTTACTGACTGACTGAGAAAGGCAAAAATACATGGCGTCATTTCACCGTGTTCCTATAGAATGTAGAATGGTCAACTCTTCTCAATCAATATGCACCAACTGTCTTCAACACGGTCCCCCAATTTTAGGGCTCATTGAGAAGTTTTTGGTCATCTCAACTAAGTGCACGACCAGATCCATGGGAGACGTTCCTTTCTTCAGAGTATTAGGGAATCAATACCACAGCCACACTTAGGTGTCCATATGTTGTGTCTACAATATAAACTCTTTAAGGATAAGGAGCATGTCAGGTTTGTTTTAGTTTACCCCATGACCTCTCTAGTAATTTTAATGCTAATTGATTGATGTTAGAAGGCCTCTAAACTAACCTGCATCTAACTAGGAGTCCCTTCTTTACCTTTAGGACAGATAGCCAATCGGTCTTTACTTTGAGAACTTTAATAATCTAATGTCTTTGTGGTCTTTGTTTCTTTTAAGATAGAATTGTCAGTGCTCATTTTAATGACACACATTCTAAAATTAAAGTTTTTGGTCTGATTTTAAAAAGAACTTTAATGAGAGAAAGTCCATTGTCTCTTGTTATAGGATATTATCAATTGTGAGGAATTTTTTCTTTCTTCAAGTGGACATCGTCTTGGACAATTTCTCTTCATATCTCTTAGCTCTGCCGTCTGCAGAACTTCCCCACGTCTTCCCCACATCCCCGGATTTCTTCTTCTCAAGGTCAAATGCTCCAGTTCCACATAGACCCACCACCATCTTGAAGCACTCCAAGTTCTTCCTGCAGCAACTTGGGCTGAAGTAAGAACACAAACATTTACTGTAATTAGGGAAATTTCCAGGGTGAGAGTATTGATCCCGCAGTCAGGAAAATATGAGTTCAAATCCAGTCTCACACATTTATGAACTGCAACTTGCAGCGAGTCATTTTGTTGAAGCAATATAATTTCTTTCCATAAAAAAGACTTCATAAAAAGATTCTGTATGTATTTGTAACTATGTAGCACACTCTATAATTGTGTTAGCTTGTATCCTTAAATTTGCAGATGTCTCAGTAGTGATTTCCCAGTTGATTTAAAGTTTCTTAAGACAGTATAGTCTTCTATAATCCCACACTATGTCTAACATAGTACTGGCTACAATGGCGTTTCTTACTTATTAATTTATTGAATTGAATAAGGGTGAAGAGTTAAGGGTATTTTCTAGACCAGTTTTTTAAAGAGTAGAAGTAACAAGACACTGTTGGGGGGGAGGGGGCAGGGTTCACTTCTGGGTATGACTTTATGTGCAAGGATGGAGGTTCTCTCCAGGTTATTATATAGCTTGTCCTGGTCTCTTGAGGATGGTAAAGACGTTGAACAGTTTCCCAAAGGCTTTTTTCAGCTCTGCAAGTTATGATTTACGAAGAATAAAGTCTATTTTAACTGTTAAACTAGCATGTTTGTTGAATTGTTTTGAAGGAAATGTGAAACATAAGAAAAATCCATTTCAATGGGCTCCAGATGCACCGAGCTATTGAGGGGAGTCTTCGTGGACACGTCCTGGTTTAAAATTCTAGTTTCCACTAGAGGCAGCTCTCTGTAGCCACACCCACTGACAGAGAGTTAATGCTGTCAAAACAGTTGTTTGGCTTTTACGGCCAGACTCCTAAATGACAGCATCACTGATGGTACTGTCCGCCACTCAAACATTTTGGCATCTCACAGATAACAGCTTTAGGCTCATTGAAAGAGCTCCAAAAAGAAAAAGAGAAGGAAGATGAAGAGTTTCTAGGACTAGCGGTACAGAAGGAAAGATGAAAAGAAATTAAGACTAGCCAAGAGTTGGCTGAAAATTGAAATAAAGGCTTTTTTTTTTTTTTAAGAGCCTAATCATTGGAGAATGAGTGGATTGTTTGAGAGAGTTCAAAGGGAGTCTCATGTGAAATAATCAGATGAAATTAGGCCATGGAAAATTTTGGTTGAAGTACAGAAAACATTTTCCAAGTGGGTTGTTAATTGGACTGTGAAATGATTCATGTCCCACAGGCAGTGTTGGAAGTCCCATCATCTGAGTTATTTAAAACTGAACTGAAGAAAAAAATAAAGTATGGGTGAGGAAAAAAAAATTCCAAGTGCCAGGGACAGTTCTGAATCTTGGCTTGGTCCTTTGACGATGATTGTAAAGTCAAAGCCAAGTCTCCTTTGTGCAATTTCCCATTGGAATGTGATAAGAAAAGTGGCTGACTCAGGTCATGTAATCAGAAGAGCCTTTTCATTCTCTGTAAAATTACCTACTTTCATTGTCTTCTGATATGTTTGTGTGTGTATGGGGGAAAGGGGTTATAGTCGAATGAGTCCTGGACCTGGAATTCTCTCTTCCTCCTCCTTTTCCTCCTTCTCCTCCTCTTCCTCCTTCTCTTCCTTCTCCTCCTCCTTTTCTTCCTCTTCCTCCTTCTCTTCCTTCTCCTCCTTCTCCTTTAATTCCTCTTCCTCCTTCTCTTCCTTCTCCTCCTCCTCCTTTTCCTCCTCTTTCTCCTTCTCCTTTTCCTCTTCTTCCTCCTCCTTCTCCTCCTCCTCCTCCTCTTCTTTTATTTCTCTTCCTTCCTTCCTTCCTTCCTTCCTTCCTTCCTTCCTTCCTTCCTTCCTTCCTTCCTTCCTTCCTTCCTTCCTTCCTTCCTTCCTTCCTTCCTTCCTTCCTTCCTTCCTTCCTTCCTTCCTTCCTTCCTTCCTTCCTTCCTTCCTTCCTTCCTTCCTTCCTTCCTTCTTTCCTACTTTCTCTTTGTCTCTCTCTGATGACAGTGAAATGGGAACCCAGGAATCTCCTGACTACAGGTCATGTGTTCTTCTGATTATACCATATAGTCTGTCATCAGCTCTATCATTTTAATGAATGGATTATTTTTCCTGTCTTTCTTTCTTTCTTTCTTTCTTTCTTCTTTCTTTCTTTCTTTTTCTTTCTTTCTTTCTTTCTTTCTTTCTTTCTTCTTTCTTTCTTTCTTTCTTTTCTTTCTTTCTTTCTTTCTTTCTTTCTTTTCTTTCTTCTTTCTTTTCTTTCTTTTCTTTTCTTTCTTTTCCTTTCTTCTTTTCTTTCTTTCTTTTCTTTTCTTTTCTTTTCTTTTCTTTTCTTTTCTTTTCTTTTCTTTTCTTTTTCTTTTCTTTCTTTCTTTCTTTCTTTCTTCTTTCTTTCTTTCTTTCTTTTCTTTCTTTCTTTCTTTCTTTCTTTCTTTCTTTCTTTCTTTCTTTCTTTTCTTTCTTTCTTTCTTTCTTTCTCTTCTTTCTTTCTTTCTTTCTTTCTTTCTTTCTTTCTTTCTTTCTTTCTTTCTTTCTTTCTTTCTTCTTCTTCTTCCTTCCTTCTTCCTTCTTCCTTTCTTCTTCTTCTTCTTTCCTTTCTTTCTTTCTTTCTTTCTTTTTTCTTTCTTTCTTCTTTCTTTCTTCTTCTTTCTTTCTTTCTTTCTTTCTCTTTCTTTCTTCTTTCTTCTTTCTTTCTTTCTTCTTCTTTCTTTCTTCTTCCTTCCTTCCTATCCTTCCTCCTCCTTCCTTCTTCCTTCCTTCCTTCCTTCCTTCTTCCTTCCTTCCTTCCTTTCTTCCTTTTTCTTTCTTTCTTTCTTTCTTTCTTCTTTTTTCTTTCTTTCTTTCTTTCTTTCTTTCTTTCTTTCTTTCTTTCTTTCTTTCTTTCTTTCTTTCTTTCTTTCTTTCTTTCTTCTTTCTTTCTTTCTTTTCTTTCTTTCTTTCTTTCTTTTTCTTTTCTTTCTTTCTTTCTTTTTTCCTCCTCCTCCTCCTCCTCCTCCTCCTCCTCCTCTCCTCCTCCTCCTCCTCCTCCTCCTCCTCCTCCTCCTCCTCCTCCTCCTCCTCCTCCTTCTTCTTCTTCTTCTTCTTCTTCTTCTTCTCTTCCTCCTCCTTCTCTTCTTCTCCTCCTTCTGTAACTGCCTTTTCATTGTATATCACAATTATTTCCAGATGTATTCATTCCCTTCTTCCTTCCTGATAAACCATTCTTGCAAAAAAAAAAAAAAAAAAAAACTCCAAAACCAAAACAAAAAAGTTAAAAAAGAAAGAGGAATCTGGAAAACCTGTCTGTCAAACCTATTGGTAGTATATGTGTATGTATGTGTATCTATAATGTTCCATCATTTCCATGGTCCTCCTACTTATTCAGTGAAGGGAGAGAAGTACATTTTCTCAGCCCTTTTTTTGGTCCAGTTTTGGTTACTATAATTATATAGAATTCAGTTTTGTTCTCTTTTTCGTTTCACTTTTATTGTCATAGCTTTTGTTTATGCTGTTTTCCTCAGAGAAGAGGGTGAACGTATTATTCACATTTTCAAGAGGAAGAAGCCTGCTGTTGGGAAGGTCCAAGCTGGTGGATTGCTTGAGTTTGGGAGTTTTGAGTTCCAGTAGGATAAAGAGAGCAGCACCAGTATAGTAAGCCCCTGGTGGCTTCAGGAAGGGCCAATAATCCTAGGTGATAAAGAATGGAGCTGGTTTAAGCTTCTTTGACAATCTGTAGGGATGGGGCTATGGAGGGTTGTTGCACTTCCAGCCTGAATAAGATAGGGATAATAAATCTCAAAAAAAAAAAATCATGACGACAACATGATACAATGGCAAGATCAATGATTTTGAAGTCGGTCGTTATCTTTTTTCTGGATACTAGTTTCCTGATCTGCATGAGCAAAGAGCTGTCAGCTCGTAACATTACAATACCATGAAAATGGATTGAAAGATGGTGACGTGGCCAAGATCCACAGTCATTAACAAGCAGAACTTGCTTTTAAGCAGTGGGGGTGAAAGACAATAAGAGTTGATGGTGGCACTAACAAGCTCTTACCCTGATTCTTAGAGCAGTTTAATTGATTTTATTTAATTAAAATTTTAATATATATAATATATATTAAATATAATTTATATATAAATATAATATAATATTAAATATTAAACAATAATAAAAAATTAATTTAATAAAAGCAGTTCAATAGTCTTTTCTGCAAGAAGGTGTTTTTGAGATGGGTTTCCAAAGGGGTAAGCTGTGATGCAGAGGGATTACTGGCTTCGTGAGGATGAGAAGAATTCTCTTGGGTCTAGATCACAGAAGAAGGCAGCAAAGAGCTCACTGGCTCAGGGACCAGAAATACATGGGAATTCTGGTCCAATCACAGTTCTGTTTGAAGGATACTTTGACATTCTAGTTTTGTGCTGCCTCATTTTAGATTGGTATCATCTCAAAATGGTTCAGGAAGCATTTTTGTTTCATGATTATTTTTTCCTTTACTCGAGTCCTCTCATCCTTCAATATGAATGGATGTGACCTTGTGTTCTTGAAGCCTAGTGCTTTTCTCTACCATCTGATTGCCCATAGTTTTCCAATAATTAGCTATTACCCTTCTAGGATGTTGGTTCTTTGAATTGAACCTCATTATGTATCCTAGACTTTGGCAACAGTTCAAATTGCTTTTCTTCCTGATTCCTATTTTGGGAAAGTTTGAAGATTTTTTTCTTTAGAGAGTACCTTGTTGTTAAATGTTTTTCAACATATTTTTGATTCTCCTCATTTGTAGTATAAAAAGACTTCTTTTTTTCCTGAGACAATCGGGGTTAAGTGACTTGCCCAGGGTCACACAGCTAGGAAGTATTAAATGTCTGAGGCCAGATTTGAACTCAGGTCCTCCTGACTTCAGGGCTCTATCCACTGCACCCACTAGCTACCCCCTAAACTTCTTAAAAGTAGGGCCTCTGATGTCCTTTTCCAGCTAGAGATCTAGGAATTGAAGTATTGCTTTCACCTCAAGGTTGTGTGGCCATTAGCCTGCCTAATAGGCTGAAATTTGAGAGAAGGGGAAAAGCAGAAAGAGGTTTAATAAGAATCCTAAAAAGCATGGATTATAAAAAAGAAATCCCTAACTTAGTGATGAACATACAAATCTAATGATATAAAGAACACAATTTATTGGTAATTCTAATGACATGAGGCACACAAATATTTTTGAAACCTCGAAGATGAAAAGGAATTACCAACTGATCCCTGCTCAAGGCTTCATGGGGCCTGTCGTGAAATCACCAGTGAGGAGGAGAGACGAGAGTGTGAGCCAAGGTGACCCTGGAAAGCTTGTTGCTTATATGGGATCTGGCTCATAGTGTGTGCTCGGTGCTTGTTTGTGAGTTGAACTATGTATTAGTAGTGCAGCTTTCTACTGCTGACAAGGCAGTCTCAGAGAGAAGAAATCACTTGCTCGTGGTCATACTGTCTGAGAGGCCATTAAAGTTGGGAGTCACCTGATCTGGGCATTGACTCTTGTGCCGCCTCTTTGCTTAATTGCTTTTTAGCCATATTCCTTTTTATCCCCCCAAACTCTTGATATTCTACTAAAAACAATTGATGTCTTGTGATGATAATAACTTTATTTTATTATTTTAATTTATTTAAATTATATAGCATATGTAACGATTAATTTATTATTTATACTTAATATTTATTAATATTTAATGATATTATAACACGCTACATATTATATTTAATTATATTATATTATATTTAATTATATAAATGAAATTATAATGAATTGATTGGATTTATGTATTGTTATGTTAATAGCTATTTATCACTTCGAAACTTTAATACTATATAATCATAGTTCTTGTTTGTTTAGTCTTACATAACTTCCACATAGCTTACCTGACGACATTTTGAGGTCGACAGTGGAAATGCTGTTAAATTCATTTTATATGAGAAAAATCTTAGTCTTAGAAAAATGAAGTAATTTGCGCATTATTCATGGCTAGCAAATGGTCAGGGTAAGATTCTAATCAGGGTTTAAGTATAATAAAGTTGGAAGAGGCCTTGGAGGCCATCTAGTCCAACAGCCTATTTTTACAAATGAATAAACAGAGACTCACAACTTGTCCAATGTTATACGTAATAAAACAGCGAAGGTAGACTTTGGACCCGAGTCATCTGATTCCAAATCTCTGAGCCCATGCTGTTAATTAACAGGCCCATGTCTCTTCCCCTGTCCTCATGCAGTCTGCATTTATGGTCCACTTAGTCTTCATGGAGTGTCTGAAGTCTTTAGTCTTATAACGTTGGTTTGCTCTCTTGATTGGTACCTCTTCTTCCCAAGACGCGGAAAGTCCATGTGTGCAGACTCCATGAATGTTCTAAAGAATATTCTTTAGCCTTCCCCAACTGGCCCCAGTCCTCCTTGTGAAGAGGGTTGCTATCTTTTTGCTTTGTGATTGGTCCCTCTTAGCCTTCCAGATATCCTATGTATTTTCAAATATTTTGCCCGGCTCCTTTGGAATACTTCTAATATATCTTAGAATCATTGGTTTAGGTCGTAAGGAACCCCTAGTTCAATTGCCTCATTGTGGAGATGATTCTTAAAACTTTGGGAGTCCATTCCATTCTTTAGTCACTGGAAAGGGGGCCCCCATGACAATCTGGGGGACCGTCTTCAAGCTATTGGGACAACTTTCCCCATTTTGCTGCTCTTTGCTTTCAGAACGTCAACGGCACCGACACTGAACAAAATGTACAATTGTAAATGTCTCAGTGACCTGCCAAGGGCAGAATGTGCCCTCTTCCCTCCTCCCAACCCTTCCCTCTTCTCATCTTTGAAATCATGAGCACATTCACTCCGAGGTCTGAGCCCCCGCTTGTCTAAACTCTTTCCATTTGTTTGGTCCAGTGACACCCTCGGCATCTCCAAGGACTGTAGAAAAGTCATGTCCTGGCTTTGTAAAGAAACTGTCTGGGGACCTAAGAGACTCTAAGTAAACAGCGTAAAACGGGTACGCGACTCTGTGAAAAAGACCATACAATTACTGGATCTCCATGGAAACCTCAGTACAAAGGTGCTGTTTGCCTAGAGAGCTCTGTTTATTTTATTTTATTTTTTAAAAAAACTATCAAGAATAACCCTTTGAGATGTGACATTTTGTTTCCACAAGAGCACTGAAGGTGTCAGACAGAGCCCAATTTTATATTCGTTGAAAATAGAATGCTCCGTACTGTTTGCTGTACTTTTCAACATGTCACTTTCAACCAATTTTACGTGTAAATGGTTACAGTCCTGTGAAAATATTCAGAAAAAAGAGGAAACTCTTTCAAAAAGGAGTATTAAGTATTATTACACTGAACGCCTTTCATAGGGGAAATCCTTCCCTCCCTGGGCTGTAAGCATTCCTGATGGGTTGAGGAGCCTGGATTTTTGTGTAAAAATGTTAATATTGCATCTTCCCTTAGCCCTTGAGGATTTCATAAAGCACCTCTCTCATGTACTTATCATGTGCTACTTTGTTTTATATATAGACCTTTGATTTCACTGAGGTGGGGAAGTCCCAGTGTGGAAATTTTCTCCATCGATAATAGATCGACACTCTTCGGTAACATTTTTAAAGAATTGCCCAAGATTCTATAGCATTTTGCCAATGGGCACATAGCCCAGGACTTGCTTAGTCCAAGGCTGGCTCTCAATTCACTAGACCAAGCTACTGCTTCGAATTATTTCATCCTATTGCTCCTTTTTTAAGTTTCCTTAGCTTTCCTCAGCTGTAAGGTCTGAGAGCAGGGTCTGGGTCTCATCTATCTTCCCCAAGATCCTAAACACAGGAAAACTTTAATCAAGCACATGATAGGTGCTTAAAAATATCCACCTAACTAATTTACTCTTTCCCCCTCTTTCCAAATTTAAATATATATATATTTTTTAATTGTGATGTTACTTTGATGATACTTTTTAAAAAAGTTATCTTTTCTTTGGCTGCATCTTCTCTTTCCATTTTCCTTCCACTTCAAGGGGCTCCCACTTTTCCCAGGGTAAACCTTGAGACCTGGTGAGGAGAATTTATTGCAAGAGATTTATTGAGAAATGCTGGATTATGAAGTACTCGGTATTAGGTTCCATCTTCAAAATAATGAATTCATTTAGAGCTCTGAGGCTTCTCAGACTTGTCACTTTAAAATACACCCTCTCTTGCACTGATGCTTCTTTTACACAGCTTCCGAAAAAATGCCTTTCGAGGTCGTGTCGAAGCAGACGTGGGAATAATTTAAGGTGACACGTCCAGTTTTAAAACAGAGGCTCAGTGTTCTTTATTCCTATGACTGAGCTTAATACCCAAGTACTTTGTAGCATTTAGGTTTTTCTTCAGAAGTTTCTCGAGTCTTAGGATGTGCTCCCAGGAAAACGAGAGGCTTTTTGCAACAAACAGAGATGCACCATTGCTCCAAGTAGACATTAATGACTTTAAAAACTAGAATAATATGGGCCTTATGCGCACTTTTCTTTGGCTCACAACTCAGTCAAAGGCATTCCTCCTCCTCCTCTTAACACTCTCTTCCATCACAAATATTTTGTCCTTGGCCATAAAAGAATATCAAAGTTAACCTCTCTGAAATCCCATCAAGCCGATCTGCTGTATAGGAAAACCTGAGCAACGGCCTTCTAGAGCAGCCTGAGGCTTATGGAAATGGTGTCTCCTTTTTCCTACCTTTTCCCTTCTTGGTTGCTGCCGAACCCCCAGGCACCCTTTCCCTTGATGTTTCCTTTTACCTGTCTACCTCCCCTGTGTTGTAAATCATTTCCTCTCCTCCAGTCTTTCCTCTGCTTATAAACATTTTTAGTTTTCTTCTTTCCTCAAAAGCCAAACTAAGACAGTTCCCAAACAAAACCCAAGGAAACTAGCCCCTGCAGCCCCCTAAAACAAGTCATCTTACCCCCACTTCCAGTTCCCTTCTCATTTTCCAGGTCGTTTTTTCATTTTCACTCATTTTCAATTTCTTGACCATGTTTTCTATACTTCTTCCTCGTTGACTATTTGTTCTTCCATCCATTGCAGTCTAGATCCCATAGCTAACATCCCATAACCTAACCAACACCGACAGAAACTGCTTTCCCAGAGGTTATGAAATGGTCAAATTTAGTGGATTTTTCTCCATCTCTGCCTCCAGCCACCAAGGCACCGTTTGGGTACCACATGTGCCGGGATTGGGCCAAAGTGAGTCTGCCTTCCTTAGACTTTACCTGATTTCAGACCCTCATTTGAGCTTGGAGGTTCTTTCTTTTCTCTGTATCATAATTCTCCATGCAATTCTGGCCGTAGCTAATGAGCATCAGAACTAGGGTACGAGAAGTGGGAAGCTTCTGTTAGATCTTCAGCGCTACCTCTTCCACATTAGCCTTTCGAGTGAAAGGGAAAAGAAACACTTTCTGCTCAGGAAAGCTACACAACATCACCGGCCCCCATCTGAAATCTTCCTTCCAGTGCCTGCCTTTGCTGTATTTATGTGGCTGGCAATAAACCTCCAAGTTTTTTGGTGCCCTAGCCTTCTGGCATTTGATGATAGGCTTGTATACAAAGCATGAAGGGAAAAAAAAACAGTTTGTTGTTAACTGATCTTCTATTTATGTCTTGTGTGCAGATCAGTTTATTAATCTGTAAACTCCTTGGGCTCAAGATTAAGGATTTTTGTCATTCTACTTGCTGACTTTCCCCCTAGCCCTTCCTTCATCTTAATTATATTAATTCTTTAATTTATCTGCACCTATTTTATTCCAGATACTAGGAGAGAAACAAATTTAAATACAATATTATCTCTTGCCCTGCAGAAGCTTAAATCTAATAAAAGCTGTAGGAATTTAATAAATGCTTGTTGAATGAATAAATTAATGAATGACTAGAAGAATCATGGTATAATAGACTGATAATTTGTTTTTCATTTCCAAGGAGATTTGAATTTTAAAAGTCAAAAGGAAATAAGGGGAAGGGATTTTTTTCTTTTCTTTTCTTTTCTTTTCTTTTTTTTTTTTTTCTCCTGAGGCTGGGGTTAAGTGACTTGTCCAGGGTCACACAGCTAGAAAGTGTTAAGTGTCTGAGAACAGATTTGAACTCGGCTCCTCCTGAATTCAGGGCTGGTGCTCTATCCACTGTGCCCCCTAGCTGCCCCCGATTTTTTTTCTTTTCTTGAGAAGTATGACTGGCCTTTTCTAGCTCTGTGAGCTTTTATCAGGCGAAAGGCCTCCTTTTAAAACTTCCCCTGATGGAGCTGAAAGTTTGCTGGGAAAAAAGGGATACCAGAAGAAAGGAAAGGCGCCTTCAGGTTTGAGGAAAGAATGAGAGGAGCTAGAATCCATGGCAGCTAGAATATGGAGGCCATGTTGAGGAATTGGCAGGGAGTTCTTTTTGGCTGGTAAGTAGAGTGTGGGGGATGGGGGGATAATGAAGGTTAAATTTGGCAATGAAGGTTAGAGCCTGATGGAAGAAGGAACGGCCTGAACTCTGGTCCGTGGACAACGCGGACTTCCTTGACCCCTTCTTCAGTAGGATGCCTGCATTGTAACAGGGACATGAAAGATTTAAGGCGGCTTCTAATTGGCGTGGATGCAGTTAGAGAGTTCAGGCACATGGAGAATAATGGGAGGAGTGTTTTAACAGGCCCTTTAGGAAGCAAGATAAAATTGTTATTGGTGTGAATGGCGGGTGAGGGGGGACGGGGTCAGCCTGTATAATGGAGACTAGATCAATCTTCCTTTTCCTGAGCAGATGGGGTTTCTGTGCCCGTGTGGGTTTTATACACGTATCCCCTTGCCATTTGTCAGCCCGAGCATTCCCACTTTGGCCCGCAGCGCCCTGTTAAATCGCTCTGTGGAATCTCATATTCGGGGAAGTAAATGGAGCATATTATGCCAATGGAATTGACTGGTGTGACAGGAACATACAAACAACTCAGATGTCAGACTGAAACCCCAAATTTTCCCCTTACTTTTGTTTATTTGGGAGTACAGATCCATTAAGTGTTCTGAGATGGCCTTTTGATAACGCTTCCCACCTCTCAGAGGTTTGGCTGGGGCTACGTCTGCCCTCAGATTTTACAGAGCCCATTTCTGGATGTTTAAAAGATGTGCTTAAAATGCTCATATTTTAAAGTGAAAGCCATGTTAAAAAAGGTTCATCGGCAGTGGAAACTTAGAAACAGTGCTGCTTTTTAGGGTTTTTAGCCTGTGTGGGAGAAAATCTGTCTCAATTTTCTTTCTTTCTTCCTCTCTCCCTTCTTCCCTTCTTCACTAACTTCCTTTTTTGCTTTTCTTCTCTGACTCTCTTTTTTTTTCTTTCTGTCTCCCTCCTTCCCCATCTCCCTCCACCCCTTCTTTTCTCTCTTCCTTCTTTCTTTTCTCCCTGTCCTTCTCTCTTCCCTCCCCTTTTTTCCTCTCTCCCTGGTTTCTCTCTCTCTTTTTTTAATGTGAGAATTGCTCTAAAAACATGTTGAATAATGTAGCATTTTCCCTGTATCAAACTCTGGAGAAGTGTATTGTTGAGAATACATCAATAGTTTACCATTGCTGTGATTTTTTTGAAGGTAGTGGTGGTAGTTAAAACTAGTATTTGCATGGTGCATTCTGGTTAAAGAAGCATTTCATCTCATTCAACATTACAACCAGACAAAGTAGGGAGGATCTCCTGCATTTTATAGAATGAAATTTTATAGAATTTTAATTTATATATTATATATTTATATAACATTTATTTACATATGTAAATATATATTTCTATAATATTTGTACAATATTATATATATTTATAGAATAGGAGGAATATTTTAGGGAGGAAGATTCAGAGCCTAAAAGTAAAACCTTAGCAATTATAATAATATCATACTATTATAGCATTTGTATCACAGTTTAAGGCATGGAGAGTGCTTCATATGCATGCTCATTCTCCTAATAACCTTATGAAATAAGTATTCTTATTAATCAATCAATAAACACTTATTTAGCATTTTTTATGAGCCAAGTATTCTGCTAAGTGTTGTGTATACAAAAAGTGGAGTTTGCAATCTAATGGAGGAGAAAACAAGCAAATATATACAAAGCAAGCTATATTCAGGATAAATAGGAAATAAGTGCTAGAGAGAAGGCAGTAGAAATAAGCAGGGTTGGTGAAGGCTGCCTATAGAATATGGTATTTTAGTTGTGGCTTAAAAAAATCCATGGCAGCCCGAAGACAGAGCTGAGGAGGGAGAAAGTTTTAGCCATGGACGGGAGGGCAGGTGCACTGAGAATTGGAGTCTCTTGTTTGTGGAACAGCGGGGAGGCTAGGGCCACTAGATTGAAGGGCATAGGACGTGGTGTAAGGTGTAATAAGACTAGAAAAGCAGAAGGGGATCAGGTTGTGAAGGGCCTTGAATGCCAGAGAATTTTGTAGTTAATCCTGAAGGTGACAGGAAGCTCCTATATGAGAGAGACATGGCTGGATCTGTGCTTCAGGAAAATCGCTTTAGTGATCGAAGGAAGGATGGACCAGAATGAGATGAGCCTCGAGGCAGGCTAGTGGGTATTTTAGGGGGTGTGCTACAAGGGGGGTCAGTGTCAGAGGACAGAAAGACATGGTGGAGGGATGTTACAAAGATAAAACATAGACTTTGGATGTGAGGGTGACACTTGTCAAGTTTTTTTTCCTAAGATGTCATATCCAAGTGAGCTTTAAGAAATCCTCTTGATAAGTTGGACAAGACAGTAGGAAGAACGAGAACAAAACACTGACTTGAGAGCCTGGAGACTCCAGAACGAGAACAAAACACTGACTTGGGAGCCTGGAGACTCCAGTTTTGTCTCATCTTTAGCATGAATATTTTGGGTGACTTTGAGCATCTCATTGAACCCTTTTCTTTTTCAACTCCCTTAGCTGCAAAATGAGGGAGAAAGATTTCTGATGAACTCTAAAGGTCTCTTTTTATTTCATCTTTAATATTTAGGAGACTTTTTCTAGGTGTCACCTACCGACCTTTAAACTAAATAGTTGTGAATTATGCTAAGTCACTTTATTCCATTTCTCTTTGACAATAGTATTTTATTTTCCCAGCTTCATGTAAAGATAGTTTTCAACATTCATTTTTATATGATTTTGAATTCCATTTTTTTCTCTCTCCCTTCCTTTTCCCTTTCCCAAGACAGCAGAAATCTGATATAGATTATACATGTACAATCATTTTAGACATATTGTTATGTTGGGAAAGAAAAATCAGAACAAAAGGGAAAAAGCACAAGAAAAAAAAGCCAGCAAATAAAAACAAGTGCAAATAGAATTCTTCAATTCACATTCAGTTTCCATAATTCTCTCTCTGGATGAAGAAGATATTTTCCATCCCAAGTCTATTGGAACGGTCTTGGATCACCACAGTGTTGAGAAGAGCCAAGTCCATCACACAGTTAATCATCATACAATCTTGTTGCTGTGTACAATGATCTCCTTGTCCTGCTCATTTCACTCAGCATCAGTTGATGTAAGTCTCTCCAAGCCTCTGTATTCATCCTGTTGATCGTTTCTTATAGAGCAATAATATTCCATAACATTCATATCCCACAATTTATCCAGCCATTCCCCAACTGACGGGCATCCACTCAATTTCCAGTTTCTGGCCACCACAAAAGGGTGCTACAAACATGTTTGCACATGTGGGTCCTTTCCACTTTTTATGATCTTTTTGGGATACAGGACCAGTAGAGACCTTGTTGACCCAAAGAGAATGCACAATTTAAAAGCCCTTTGGGCAGAGTTTCAAATTGTTCTCTAGAATGATTGGATCAGTTCACAACTCTACCAGCAATTTCTCTTTCCCTTTGTGAAATACATTTTAATTAATAATAAAGTATATTATATTTTAATATATAATCTATATAAATAAAATGTAAAAATAATAATTAATTAATAATTTTAAAAGTCTCACTTTAAAATATATTAATATCTTGGAAATGGAACAGATCCAAACAAATCCAGAGTCCATGTTTTATGCAAACAAACTATTCAATAAGTTCAATAAACATTGAAGTGTCTGCTACATTCAGGGCATCCTGCGAGGTGCTGAAAGGGAGTGGCGTCCTAGACATGGGTTGGAGTTCTGGCTCTGATTTACTAGACAGGTGACCTTAGTGAAGTCCTTGAATCTTGACACATTTCAGTTTCCTCATATAAAGTATTAAATTTCTAGATTCTTTCTGACTTCAAATCCTAAGTTCACATGTAAAGTTTGGATCAGATGAAGGCCAAAGATCTCATTGAGCTCAATACAATATCTTACATTTTCATGTTTTTTTTTTTTTTTTTTTTTTTTAGGCTTTCAGGGTGGTCACACAGGGCATACAGTGTCACAGAGCTAATAGGGTCTGAAACTGGACTCTCCTGATTTCTGAGCCAGTTATCTGCTCCATTTCTGTAGCTTCTTAGGATTTCCGAAGCGCATCCCTCACAAGTCAATGAGGGAGTAAGTACAGGTGGGGCTCTGGTAGAATCCTGGGTTTGCAGTTGAGAAAGACTTGATTTCAAATCTGGCACTTAGTGACCCTGAGAAGTCACAGGTGTGAGGGCCAGAGAGTTCTTGAAGACTGGTATGCTAAGTCACGGATATATTGCTTGAAGACATAATTTTGTTCATAGATAAGGAAAGTGAGTCTCAGGGAAATTAAGTGACTTGATTAGGTTCAGAGAGATTCCATCAGAGCTGGTTCTTTTGACTTTCAAAATAGATCTCTTTCTAGGTGGTGGATGCACTGGATCCAGGGTCAAATCTAGCCTCAGACACTTACTAGCGGTATTAAACCATTAAAAAAAAAGAGCTTTCTTTGCCTCAGTTTCCCCAACTGTAAAATGGAGATAATCCCAGCTCCTCAGTGCAGGGTTGTTGTAAGGATCAATTGAATGAATATTTGCAAACATAATTTGTAAGCACATGGTAGGTACTCTATAAAAACTTAACTCCCTCCTTGTGTACAACAGTACAGTGTACCTAGATCTGAGTTCCGATTCTGCAGTAGAAGCTGGCTAACTTCCACCACTAGCATTTATAACTTATTACTATAACCCCCGCCCCCAAACCATGAGTTCTGGTCAGGGGGCTGTCACATGTCCACAGATAATGCTCCCACATGAAATCACAAGAGGCCCTTCCCACTGAAAATCGAGCTTAGTGCATTCTTGGGAGTAACATTTCGGCTCCTTTGCATTTATGACACAAGTGGAACCATTCTCCCTTATTCAGTCCATAAAGGTAGAACTCATTAGATGCAGGAAATTTCTTCTATCATTAATAGGCCACACTAATGTGATAAAAAATGTCTCCACTCCCCTAAACTTTGATTCTCATTTAAAACGGCTCCCACGTATGCTATTTATCTTCCACGTTTTTCCCAACTCTCAATGGTCCCATTATATCCTTTATTTGGAATCATAAAAAAACTCCTAGAATAAAAAGAAGCAAATGAATCCTCCCTGGGGAAGAGGGAGACAAGGTCTGCCAGATTTTAAATTGTAGCATTGGACGTGGCCCCCGAAATAGAGTTTTCTTTTTCAACAGCTTCTTTGGGAGAAATGAATGGGCGCGACAGAGAATCCTGAAATAAGATGCCGAATTATGCAAAAGTGCTAAAAACTGACATCTTGAAATAAAAAACTGCTGAAAGGCTGAGAAATAAACAACGCAGGCTGGAGTGGGAACGGTTGGAAGCTGGAAAAAGAGCGACTCCACTTTTATTATTCACAGTGGAAAAATCATGGTGATCGTGATGTAAAAACCACAATTTCCTTTATTTGTGGATCAGACTGATTGGAGAGCACGAAGGGCAGGCCCGCAGCCCCTTGGATCCAGCTCCATCTGTAGAGGCCCCTGGAAGCCCAGCTTGGCCACTGCCAAAGTCTGTTGATTTGAAAAAGCCTCTTCACCTTTCAGTGACTTCTGCTTCATCAGCAGGCTGAGGTTCTGGGGGGCTAACCTTCCTCTGAGGTGCAGGATCTGGATTTCCTAAACACCTATTGTATAACATGCTTTGCAATTACAATTTGCTCTAGAAAGTCTCCAGGTTATTATGAAAACAAACAATAAAAATCAGTTCACTAGCAGGTAGACAGCAGAGCAGTCAAAGGCAAATTGTGGGTCAGGAGAGAATGTACTGAAGTGAATCTACAGATTCCAAACCAGGAAGCAGCTTCGGTAGTTATTAAGGAAAAGCCCTAATTTGGTTTTTATTAGTAGAGTATTTTTTACTTGCAGTCTTAAAGGTCTCAAATGAATGAGATAATAATGCTCTGGGGAGAATATCTGCAGGATTCATACTTGGAAAGTACTTTGCAGAATTCAGGTGCTGTTCTAAATGCTGCTGGTTGTTATTTGTGTTCTTATTATCAGTGCTTTCTTCTGGCAATATCTCCAGGAGGGATAGTCTAGTATAGCTGAGACTGTCGGAAGGAGGAGAGACTTGAGGGCCCAGGTTTGCTCTGCTGACCGTTAGCCGTGCTTCCTTCTTAAACTATGTTCCCTTTCTCAGCCCCATTTTCTTTAAATGAAAATGAGAAGTTTGGGTTGGGTCATCTCTATGCTCCCTTTCGGCCCTCATATTATTTGATACCATTACTCTTCTCCAGGGGGAAAAATATTTTTAATGTTTTTTTTCTGATGTGTTGAAAATGATGACTTGGGATCTTTGGTAAATAGTTTCTATCCATTGTACAAATATTGAAAAATATTTGGGGCAGCTAGGGGGCGCAGTGGATAGAGCACCAGCCCTGAATTCAGGAGAATCCAAGTTCAAATCTGGTCTCAGACACTTAACCCTTCCTAGCTGGGTGACCTTGGGCAAGTCACTTAACCCCGCCTCAGGAAAAAACAAAAAAAAAATATTTGAGCTGTGAGAAAAGTGGTAAATTTGGTAGTTAAGAGCTGGCATCTGTGTAGGACTTTAAGGTTTATAAGGTAACTTTAGAATTATCTCATTTGATCATCATAATCATTCTTGGTGATGAGGACTATTATCACCCTCATTTTACAGATGAGGAAACTGAGGTAGATGGAGTCATTTGTCCAAGGTCACATAGTTATTAAGTGACTGAGGCAGGATTATGAAATCTGGTCTTCTTGACTTCAGATGCAGTGTTCTATCTAGCTGCCAAAAAGATCTTTGTTAGTTAATCTCATCTTCCCTTCAAATCTTTCTTGTACTGGAGGGAGGGAGAGAGAGTGTGAATTTACTTGCTAGGACTAAGGATGACCTAGCTTTTGAGGTTAAAACTGAACTCTCGAGTTGTTGTTTTGAATATGAACTATGTCAAGCAAAGAACAAATGAACAAAAAATATCTCTAAAGCAGAGAATTTCTGCTTGGAGACTTAGAGAAAAGTAGAAAAAGTAGAGGTTGATTCGCATGGTAAAAAGAGAAAACTTCCCTGTGATTTACTTTGACTTGCTAATTTTCAGAAGGAAATTAATAAAATTGATTCCAGCAAAAACCCTAAGTGGACAAATAGTAGAAAAACAGATCTTGAATTGTGGAAATTTGGGGCAGGGAGAAAGTTCTTAGAGAAATCTTTCCCTGAGGGAGAAATAAATATTTAGGCAAAATCACTAGCTGTAAGGAACATTAGAGCAGGGATCATTCATGGAGATGGAAGGACACCCTCCCACAAAGTCTTAGTTCCAATTCCCAGACTTGGTTGCAGGAATATGATTAGTTATTGTGGGTTCTGGAAGAAAAAAAGACTTTTGGCAACAAAGCTCTGAAAATATGTATTTTTAAGTGTAATAAACTACACCAAGAGCAGCTTTCCCTGTCATCCTGGGGACTAGAAATAATACACCTGCAAGGACAGATGAATGGCGGAATGCTGGCACTTCACGGGGCATTAACCATTTTGTTCCATGTTTGTGGGTTCCCCCTATCATTAATTCTAAGTTAAATAAACTTTTTTTTTTGAAAACAAAATTGTTGTATTTCTGGATCTCATTTATTTTTCATCAACTCGCTTTTCTTGTCTCTGATGCTGCCAGTTTTTATTTCTATTATGTTTTCATCAGTCTATCATTCTCTTGGATCCTTTATGAGTCTGCCTTTCCAGGCTGTTTGTTGAGCTTTTATTGTTTTCTTCTTCTTTGTTTCTTCCTCAACAACATATGCTGCTTGTTAGAGCGACCGAAGGGGACCTTCCTCGTTCAGTTGTTCTGATTGTTGATAGCTGCTTGTTCCCAGACCTTATGGTACATGAGAATAATTTGATTCAGATCTGGTATCTCAAATCCCCCGAGAGCAGTGGGGTGCTATCTTCAGACCAACGCCATGGCATGTTGAATGGAGCGCTGGATTGGACTTTGTCTGCGGTTCAGTTCTCTAGCTGTGTGATCCTGGGCATCACAGGTGGGCTGGGGCTCCAGCACTGATCTGAAATCCTCCCATCTCACACCAGCTTCCTCACTTAATTCATCACCTGTGTGGGATGTATAGAACTTTCCCCACAAAATCACTCATTTCTTCCTTCAGATTCTTTCTGCCATGCTTCTGTGCATAAATTTCCTCCCATGAGTGTGTATTAATCTAGAATGCCATTCATGTGTCCCATTGAGCTTTTCTTTTGCATAAGGTCTTCCTTTCTGAATTTTATCCATGAGTCTGAATATTTCTTCCAAGTGACATCTATGAGATTAAATTTCTTCCTTGAATTAAGACTTCGGGTTCACTTTGCTTTCAGCTGTAGTCCACGTTTTTTTGCATAGATTTCTGAAGCAAGAACAAGACTTTGTACTGACTTTGTTGAAGCTCATCTCCTGAGAATGGTCTTCTCCTCCAATGATCTTATTCCTCTAGTTTTTCTGAATGGTACCTGATTTGGCAGATATATGGATAGTTTTCTTCCCATGTCCCATATTTTTAACCTCAACTAGATTTTTGTCTTTAAAAAATCCATTAAACATTTCCCAATGTAAAATAATTTTTAACAATCACACTTTTAAAAATGATGAATTCCATATTCTCTCTTACTCTCCCACCTCTGCTCCCTCCTTGAGAAAACAAGCACTCTGATTTCAGCTACATATGCCATATCATGTCTAATATTTTTATATTAGTCAAGTTGCAAAAGAAAACACGAACAAAATAATATAAATAAAGAAAGTTTTAAAAAATATGCTTCAATTTATAGTCAGAGTTCATCAGTACTTTCTGGAGGTAGATAGCATTTTTCAACAAAGGTCCTTTGTTTTTATTTCATTGTCTTAATTAAAGTTGCTAAATCTTTCACAGTTGTTCATCCTTAAAATATTGTTTTTACTGTGTATAATGTTCTGGTTCTGTTCATTTCACTTTGCATCAGTTCATATAAGTATTCCCAAGGTTTTTTTTTTTCTTTTCTGAAAGCATCTTGGTTGTTATTTTTATTTTTATTTTTTTTAGCATATTGGCATACCACCATAGTTCCAAATTGTTCTTTACAATGATTAGTGCATTCAAAGTTATAGTAATTAATGAGGCTTTTCTCTCCATTGGATTTTTAAATTTTTATCTTTTTCTCTTTCCTTCCGTACAAGCCACGTTTATGTGATATAAATTTCTTCCCATTTCCAGGACATTTCTCTTTCTTACCTGTCCTTTTTGCCCATCATCCCAACATAATCAACTTACACTCAAACCCTTTATGTAGAATCTTTCTAGTTCCCATGAAACTGATAAAGTTCTTAGAAGATACATATATCATCTTCCCATACAGAAAAGTTCACAGTTTGAACATATTGAGATCTTTATGATTTCTTTTTTATGTTTACCTTTTTATGCTTCTCTTGTCTTATCTTTGAAAGTTAAATTTCCTATTCAACTCTGAATCCTTGAAAAATTTTATTTCATTAAATATCCATTTTTCCTCTTGAAGGATTCTATTCTATTTTTGTTGGTCATAATCTCAGCTCTTTGGACTCTTGAAATATCATATTCCAAGCCCTCCCCTCCCTTAACATGATAGCTGCTAAATCTTGTGTGATTCTGCCTATGGTTCCATGGTATTGGAATGGTTTCTTTCTTGCTGCTTAAAGCATATTCATTTTGACCCAGGAGCTAGAATTTGGATATAATATTCTTGGGAGTTTTGATTTTGAGATTTATTTCAGATGGTGATTGGTGGATTCTTTCAATTTCCACTTTAGAAATTGAAAGAGAAATTTCTATTTTCTACTTTTTTCAATTTCTACTACCCTGTGGTTTGAGCGCATCAGAATAGTTTTCCTTGATAATTTCTTGAAATATAGTGTCTATTGTTTCTAGGCTCCTTCTTTGATCATGACTTACAGGTAATCCAATAATTCTTAAATTACCTCTTCTGGATTTGTTTTCATGGTCAAATTATTTTTCCAATGAGATATTTCATGTTGTTTATTATCTTTTGATTTTGTTTGATTACTTCTTGATTTTTCATGGAGTCATTAGCTTCTATTTGGCCAATTCTGTTTTTGAAAGTATTATTTTTTCAGTATTTTAATGCCTTTTAAAAAATCAAGGTGGTAATCATGTTTTCATATTTTTCTTTCATTGTTTTAATTTCTTTGTCTAATTTTTCTTCTACTGCTTTTATTTGAAATTGGAATTTTTTTTAGCTCTTCCTAGAATTCTTGTTGAGCTTGTATCCATTTCATTTTCTTTGAGGCCTTTCTTGTAGCTGTTTGACTTCATTGCTTCCTGAGTTTGTCTTGATCTTCCCTTTTACTATAGTAGCTTTTTATTATCAAGTTCTTATTTGTTGGCTGTTTTTTTCCTCTCCTCCCTTCCATGTGTTTGTGTGTGTGTGTGTGTGTGTGTGTGTGTGCATGTGTGCTTGTGTATGTGTGCTTGTATATGTGTATGTATGTATGCTTTTTCATGCTATTCTTTTCAAACTAGTTCTAGGGTTTGGGGAGTTTTCAATGCTTCCTAGGTGGTATGATAATTTCTGGCTTGAGGGTTCCCCAAACTGCTACTACTTCTATTACCACCATTGGTCTTTCATCCAAGTGGGCTCTAGACCAGCTTCCTCCCCTGCATCAAATATTTTTCTTTCTGATCTCCTATGCTGAGTTGGGCTAAAAGAAGCTCACACTTTGATCTTTTGTTAGCTTTGCCACTCTAGAATTTGGTTTGATATGTGACTTTAAAGTTGAATGTTAGGAGAGCTCAGCTGAGTGTTTTTTTTTTTTTTTCTCTGCCATCTTGGCTCTGCCCCTCATCCCCTTTGACAAAAATTTAAGATTTTGAGGAAAATACACTTTTATTGATCTTTGTTAGAGGTTTTCCACTTCTGATCAAGAGTTTATGCTATCTATCTCTTAAACCTCATCTGATGTTTTAAAACCTGGTCTTAGACACTATCTTATTAAGTAGTTTTAAATTTCCCAATCCTGCCTTTTATCTTCTTTTGGTCCTATCTTTAATAAGCAACAGTGGTATTAAAGCCACGCTCACATTACCTCTTGAGAAAGCTTCTAATTCACTGCTCTGATAAAACTTTTGATGCTAGAATAAAATTTCTCTGCTAAAAATGTATGAGTCCTTCTTATATATTGAAAAAAACCTTATAATTTTGTGGCTAGAGCATCTACCCTCTGATTTTATCACAACTTTCCAAAATTATCCTGGTTTAGATATTAAGAGGTTAGAGATAACTAAGTAAAATTAAATAAAGTAAAATTTAATAAGGAGTCCTACCAAATTCCTTCCATGACCTAAATGTAGCTTTGATAACTAAACCAAGAAAAGACAAAAAGGAGAAAGTGTTATTTTTAAATAGTAATGTAAATGGTATTGAATGAAATATTAATAAAGAGACTATAGCCACACTTTAAAATGATTATATACTATGGCCAAATAAGATTTGCACCTGGAATGTGGGTTGGTTCAAAATTTGGAGAACCAAAGACTTATTAAGTAACATTAATAATAAAACAGGAAAAACACAGGATAATTTCACTAGACCAAAAAAGTACAATAGTTTTTTATGTTAAAAACAGCAAAAGCACAGAAATAAGTGAGTTTTTCCTTAGTATAGTAAATAGAGCTTATTAAAACTGAAATTTTAGCAATTTCCCCAATAATATTAGGAATAAAGCAAGTATACTATTGAACAAAGTTTTAAGAACAAAATTTTAACAATGTCTGGTTAGTCTCAGATAATTTTTATTATACTATTACTATAGCTAGCAAAGATGAAACAAAATAATTGCTTTTTGAAGATATGGTCTAACTAATACATTATTAGTGGAGTTGTGAAATGATATAGCCATTCTGGAGAGCAATTTGGAAGTATTCCTGAAGAGCTATAAAATTGTGCATATACTATGATCCAGTAGTGTCTCTACTTGGTCTTTACCCCAAAGTGATCATAAAAGAGGGGAAAAGACTCACAAAAATGTTTGTAGCAGCCTTTTTTTTTTTTAGTGACAAGAAATTGGAAATTGAGTAAATACCCTTCAGTTGGAAATGGCTGTATATGCTATATGAATGTAATGGAATATTATTGTTCTATAAGAAATGATACATAGTCTTATTTCAGAAAAGCCTGTAAGACTTACATGAACTGATGCTAAATGAAGAAAGCAGAACCAGAGGAACATTGTACACAGCAATAACAAGATTATGTGATCAACTGTGAATGGACTTGCCTCTTTTCAACAAAGAGGTAATTCAAGACAATTCCAATAGACTTGCGGTAGAAAGTGCCACCCACAGTCAGGGAGAGAATTTTGGAGACTGAATGTGGATCAAAGCATAGTATTTTCACCTTTTTTATTTGTTGTTTGTTTGTTTTTTTTTCCTTTCTCATGTTTTCTTTTACTTTTGATCTGATTTTTTAATGCAAAATGATGAATATGGAAATAAAAGAATTGCACATGTTTAACCTATATTGGATTGTTTTCTTTCTTGGGGAGGAGAGAGAAAAATTTGGATCGCAAAGTTTTGCAAAGTTGAAGGTTGAAAACTATTTTTTCATGAATTTGGAAAAATAAAATACTATTAGAATTTTAAAAAAGATTTGATCTATAAAAGGAACTCTATAAACTTAACTAAAATTAATGGAAAAGATAATCCAGCAAAGCAGCAAGATATAAATTAATCCATATAAGTCATCAGTTTCTTTTATATTAAAAAAATGATAAAAACTTCATTAACCTAAGAAGAAAAGCTAGAAAGACAAATTCCATTCCATCTACCAAGACACACACATAACAATTACATAAATACAACTAAAAAGTAATCTCTTCAGAAGCAGACCTATATAATTAGAGATTTGTTCGTTGTTCATAATAAGAATATATTACATAAATTGATTCCCTTATTTAATGCTATAGGAACCAAACTACCAAAGTGTTTAGAAAATTAGGAAAAATAACAAAGTTCAACTGGAAGAATAAAAGATCAAGAAGGAAAAGAGCCAAGAAGTATAAAATTTCAGGTTATATAATAAAGTGATAATCATTTTTTTCTTGTAGAAGGAATGGAAGTGGCAGAAGGCCTCACAAAATTAAAGCCTTCCCTGTGAAAGCAGGATGAGTTGTGTGTCTAGTTTCTGAAGGTCAGTCCTGCTAGAACCAGAGAAGCTTGCTGCTAGAAAAACAGTCACCAAGAAACTGTGGTCATAGAAACTCAAACAGCCATCTTCTAAAGGCCCTTGGATTCCAGATTTGATTTGCTGTGAATTTCTTGTGTGTCTTCAGCTTGAAGTATTTGCATCAGTTGTTTCTTTTGCCTTAAATACAACCAACTTCATTTCCTTGACTTACACTCTTGTTTTTTCTCCTTCAAGGCCCAGTTCAGGTGTTACCTCTTCTGGGAAGTTTTCCCTGATTTCTCAGTTGCTAATATTTTCATTCATCTATTTTCCACATGTAATACTTATTTGTCCACCTGTCACTTTTCACCAATATGGTACAAGCTGTTTGAAGACAGTGACTGTTTTTTCTTTCCATCCTAAGCCTAGCATAGGTGTCTTGCATGTAGGAGATGCTTAAATGGATGTTTGTTGAAATATCTGGGGGAAGCTGCTTTCATTGGTGTGTATCAGATTGGTGATGTATGTGCCCAAGAACTAGAGGGAGCATCATCTTCAGAATGTTTACTCTTCCCATCTTGAGGTGCTCATAATTAACAGAAGCAAACAGATGGCTGGGATATTAACTGTACTTTATACCCTAATTAATTGTAGAGAAAGGAGAGAAGGGAAGAAAAAAAGCAAGGAAGAAAGAGAACTTCCATTAAGTTCCTATTCTATGCTCTAGAGAGCATCTATTAAGTTCCCACTGTGCTAAGTGTTGAATAAATTTATCTCATTTAATCTTCATAATAAGCCTGGAAAGTACATGCTATTAACATCCCAATTTTATATTCAAAGAAGCTAAGACAGACAGAGGTTAAATGACTTTCTCATGATCATATAACTAGGGAGTGTGTGAGGCTGAACTCAAGATTTCAAAGAGAGGGTGATCACAGGGGAAGATGGTCAAAGTAAAATAGGACATCAATTTTAATGGTCAGTTATGTTTTCAATAAAAAGATAGAGAAATTCTGAGATATATATCAATATTTAAAAGAAAAGTTGCAAAATAATAATTAGCATCTCTATAACTCTTTAAGGTTTGCAAAGAACTTTACATTATCTCATTTTATCTTCTCAACCTGGGGAGATGGGGCCATCACTATCCTCATTTTACAGATGAATAAACTAAGGCAGAAAGGGTGATGACTTACCCAGTGTCACACAATTAGCTAGTGTTTGAATTCAGATTTGAACTCACTAAGATGAGTCTTCTTGATTTAGGCAGGGCACAAGCCCTTCCATGGACACTACCAGTTAGGCATAATTTTAGAAAGGCAACATGGTGGAGTGGAAAATCGGAAGACTTTCTTGCTTTTAATCATAGCCCTGCCATTTGACTGTGTAATTTTGAACAAGTCACCTTCCTTCTCTGAGTTTTAATTTCTTCCTTGGTTATATGACAGGATTATGCTAGATGATCATGGTTTGTTTTATTTCTGATATTCTATGACTATGATTAAAATCTTTGGGACATTTTGTTGCTCAGTCTTGTTCTGATGTAACCAGTCTTTGTCTCATTGTGGCATTTCGGTCAGGTTGGAGATCACTCTTCATTGTGATCCAAAGTCCTTTGGAATGATTGAAAGTCATCCATGAGAAGCCCTCCACATTTTGACTTCCCTCTTGAACCAACCACAACCACAGACTTTCTTCCGATGTCAGTCCTTCATATATTTAAAGACATCCCTGAAGACTTCTCTTCCCCCAGTTTTTTCCATTGGCCTTTTTAATGTTATAATCAATGGTCTCCCAATTTGGTGATTATTAAGCCTCAGGTAATGAGAAGAGGCAGTATGTCAGAGAGGAGAGGGAGCTGGTCTGGAATTCAAAAGTACTTAGATTTAAGATCCACCTCTATGACCCTGGGTCATTGGTATTGAACTTCTCACTCTTTAGAGTGCTCTCCATGATTCTAGGTTTCAGGAAAGGGGATGCCCCTGCATTGTTGAAAAAGAGTGTCCTCCTTTGGGATTTCCATTTGTAGATGTCAATGAAACCACAGGTTCAGTCCCTATCCCTGAAATGTTGTTATTCAGTTGTTTCAGTCATGAACGATTCTTTGTGATCCCATTTGGAATTTTCTTGGCAAAAGTATTGGAGTGGTTGGCCATTTCCTTCTCCAGCTCATTTTACAGATGAGGAAACTGAGGCAAACAAGGTGAAGTGACTTGCCTAGGGTCAGAGATTGGAATTCAGAAATAGAGGTCTTCCTGACTTTAGACCCGACACTCTATCCACTGCATTACCTCCCTGCCCATTTCAAATAATGGAAAAAAAGTGGATAGAGGCTAATTTGGTCAAGAAATATAGCCTATTTTCAATTTAAACTAAAAAATCATTAAGATCAAACTATGATTAAGAAGGCAAGTTATTGGCTAGATTAGTTGGGTGACTGCTATGCAAGGGTGTGTTGCATAGAAGTCACTTAAAAGTAAAGAAAAGACAAAGAACAATGAGCTAGTCCTGAATCAGAAGTCAAGGCAATATTAATACAGTTTTGAGACCCCGACATGTAGACCTCATATAAATGTACATTTTCACTGTGTGATATGGAGGATATGGAGAAGTAAATTAGCAAGTCATTAAGGAAATGACTGGTGAGTAGTTCAGGAGACACTGCCAATATCAACTCATTTGCATCGCTGATGGTTGTAATAGGATTCTACCTGAAGTTTCTCCTTAGGGGGCAAAGAATTTTGCCACAATGTGTTTGTACCCTCAGGTTACAGAATTTATGTATTTAAGGGCTATTAGGTTCAAGGGCTTAATGATAAAATGAGGTTCACAAGGGAAATGAAGGAAAAGATGATTAAAAAAAATGCAATGGCTCTGTGGGTTACTCTAATGCTAGGAAACTGATAAATGAATGAGAATCAGCTCTATTTTTTCTTCTGAAATGTGTACACTATAATGAATTCATCTTCATTTTTGGAGGGAAGAGATCGTATCATTCAATTCTTTCAACAATTTGTCAATCTGATTCCAG